>NW_016942417.1:0-2034 GCF_001483705.2 Eufriesea mexicana | reverse complement strand
TGAGCCTGACATGTCACGCGGACGACACGCTGGTGGTGGCCGCCGGGCCGATTTGGGTGGAGGCCACGCTGCGCGCGGGAAGCGGCGCTGCCCTCGTCGCGAATAGCATCCAGCGACTGGGGCTGAGTATTTCCCCAGGGATGACCGAGGCAATGTTGTTTTGACTTCGGTATCGTGGGAAGCCGCCCAAGTGCCTGATGCGCTTGGGGAACGTAATGGTCGACGTTCGGGACCGGATGAATTGTTTTGACTTCGGTATCGTGGGAAGCCGCCCAAGTGCCTGATGCGCTTGGGGAACGTAATGGTCGACGTTCGGGACCGGATGAATTATCTCGGTCTCTTCCTCGATAGCCACTTGAGGCTCGACTAGCACCTTCTCGTTCTGGAAACACGCCTGGAATGTATGGCGGGGGCGCTGTGTCGCCAGCTACCCAGCCTGGGTGCGCCAGACAGGAGGGTGCGCCGCCTTTACGCGGGAGTCGTTCGCTCGGTGGGACTTTACCTGTCTCCGATCTGGGCGAACGACCTGGTCGCTAGTCCGCATAGTCTGGCGATTCTCCGGCGAGTCGCTCGCAGGATGGCGATAAGGGTCGTGCGCTTTCACCTTACGACATCCCACTAGCTGGGTATGGTCCGGGCGGGTGCTCCGCCGTTCGAAATGCAAGCAGTGTGTGAGGCCCATATCTACGGACACCTGCACCCTGGCGGCGGCGGTGCTCCTGAAGAAGGGGCCTTTTCGTTCAGGCGAAGGTTCCGGCAGTCCGTGATGACCGCCTGGCGAGCTCGGCTGAGGAAGCCGAGCAGCTGGCGGCACCGGGCGATCGAGGCTGTGCTCCCCGTGCTGGATGCATGGCGACGCAGTGGCAGCCGGCACACTCTCCGCCTGACATTTGTGCTAACCGGGCACGGGTGCATCGGGGAGTACCTGTGTCGTATCGGGCGGGAACGTGACACGCGGTGACATCACTGCGGTGAAGTGTGGGACACAGCGCAGCACACGCTTGAGGAATGTCCGGCGTGGTCTCCCTAGCGCCGGGTACGTTGTCGAGTGATTGGCCGGTTCCTTTCACTATCCGTCGTCGTGGCGCGGGTGATGGACAGCTTATGTACGTGGCTTGCGATGACCTCCTGCGAGGCGGTTATGTTACAGAAGGCGGCGGCGGAGGCAGCCCGCTAGCGTAGCGCGTGCTCCTCGCGCGTATGGCCGCGGAGGTATTAAGCGCGACGCCGGTGTGCGGCGCGCGCATTGCAGGATGTGTTGACGCGTTAGACCTCCGCCTTCGCGTGCGACCATGTACCTACGCCCGGGGAGTCCGTCTCTCTCCCCAGTTGTAACCTAGGCCAGTGTGACCACGGGCTGGCGCGTGGGGGCCCGTCTGTTCGAGTAAGCGTGGTCCTGGCGCGCGGTGCCGCGTAATGGTCGCGCGGCTTCCGCAGGGTGTGCGTGCGTTGCGGTGCGGTGGTATGCGTGTTGGGTGTGCCTGTAATCGACCCGTCTCGCGCTGAAGGACATGATCGCTTCTGGTGCGATTTACCGTCACGCCGGGAGGGAACTGCGGTTGCGTCGCGGGGGCGTCCTGGCAATTGCGTCGCCGCGAAGTCCAGTGCGCATTGAAATGCGAAGGGCTGGCCATCGTGGGGGATTTTAGTGGGGAAAGATCACACATAACCCCGCCCCCTCGCCATAGGGGGCCTTGTATCTTTGGAAGACTTCACCCATGTGGTAAGAAAAGAAATAAATAGAGGTACGGTTAGGATGTCTGTGACTTCTGTGCTTTACACAGCTATTCGACGGTTTTCTGCACCCTACTGTGCACTACTGTATTCTGCTTGGATCTGGGAAGGTCAGGAAGAGTGGTCCAGGCTCGTTAGGTTGAGTTAGGTTACGTCCGGTTCTGTTAGGTTTGGTTAGGTTAGGCTGGGGCAGTTATGACTTTTGTGCTATCTAATTCTATTCTATGGATTTCTGCCCTCTGCTGTGCTGCGGTGTACTCCGCTTGTCACCGCGGAGGCCAGCAATAGAGGTCTAGGCAC
>NW_016942416.1:467-729 GCF_001483705.2 Eufriesea mexicana | reverse complement strand
ATATTAGTCGAAGATGTCAATAAAATTGAATTTTCGGGGCAGATTCTATACCATTGCAATGGCTACTGCACGCCAATAGAATCCTTCCTGCATATTTATGAATAAACGTTAGGGCACCGCGATATAAGTCGAAAATGCCAATAAAATTGAATTTTCGAGGCAGATAATATACCATTGCAATGGTCGTGGCACGCCAATAGAATCGTTCCTCCTTATTTATGCAAGAAAGTTAGCTCATCACTATATTAATAGAAAATGTCAA
>NW_016942416.1:0-451 GCF_001483705.2 Eufriesea mexicana | reverse complement strand
AATTTTCCAGCCATATTCTACAGCATTGCAATAGCTATAGCGCACCAATAGAATCTTTACTGCTTATTTATGCAAGAAGGCTTCCACACTACGATATCAGTCGAAATTGTCAATAAAATTCAATTTTCCAGACAGATTCTATAGAATTGCAACGGCTATAGCACGCCAATAGTATCCATCCCGCTTATTTATGCAAGAATGTTAGCTCTCCACGATAATAGTCGAAAATGACAATGAAATTCAATTTTCGAGCCAGATGCTATAGCATTGCAAAGGCCGTAGCACGCCAATAGAATCTTTCCGCCGTATTTTTGCAAGAAAGTTACCGCACCACGATATTAGTCGAAAATGTCTATAGAATTGAATTTTCGAGGCAGATTTTATACCATTGCAACGGCCATAGCACGCCAATAGCTTCTTTCCTCCTTATTTCTTCAAGAAAGTCAGCTCA
>NW_016942415.1:0-489 GCF_001483705.2 Eufriesea mexicana | reverse complement strand
GGAGGAAAGATTCTATTCGCGTGCTATAGCCACTGCAATGCTACAGAATCTGGCTGGAAAGTTCAGTTTTATTGACATTTTCGAATGATATCGCGTTGAGCTAACTTCCTTTCATAGGTATGGAGGAAAGATCCTTTTGGCATGCTATATCTATTGCAATGCTGTAGAATCTGATTGGAAAATATAATTTTATTGACATTTTCGACTAACATCTTGGTCAGCTTTCTTTCTTGCGTAAGTAAGGAGGAAAGATCCTTTTGGAGCGATATAGCCGTTGCATTTCTATAGTATCTTGCTGGGAAATTCAATTTTATTGACATTTTCGACTAATACCGTGGTGAACTAACTTCCTTGCATAAGTAAGGAGGAATGATCCCGTTGGAGCGATATAGCCATTGCATTGGTGTAGAATCTGGCTTGAAAATACAATTTTATTGACAGCTTCGACCAATATCGTGGTGAGCTAACTCTCTTGCATAAGTAGGGAGG
>NW_016942414.1:0-1382 GCF_001483705.2 Eufriesea mexicana | reverse complement strand
ATCCACCGAATAGCAGTGTATAGCGCAAAAGACGAAGCAATCCCATTCTAATGTTTCCAATCTTAACACAACGAACCGCAACATAACTCAAACTAACGTACCGCGACCACAATAGCTGGCCCCCTCAAAGTCGAGCGGAACTTAGTAGAGGACAGCAGAGCGCAGAAATTAATAAAATCGCAGTGTATGGCACAAAAGTCATTAGTATCAAAACCTAACACAAGCGAACAGAACCTAACCGAACGTTGCCTACCAAGGTATAACGCGCCGCGACCACTATTTGTGGCCTCCACAGGGACAAGCAGGATACAGGAGAGCACAGACGAGCGCAGAAATCTACCGAAAAACAGATCATAGCACGAAAGTCAAAGCTACCATAACCGAAATTAACCTAAGCTGAACTATCCAAACGTAACCTAACTCAGCCTAAGGCGCCGAGACCAATATTGCTGGGCTCTTCGCAGCCAAGCAGAAAATATTAGAACACTGTAGAACGCAGGAATCCGACTCATTGCACTGTATAACACAGTAGTCAAAGCTATCCCATCCTAACAGAACCAACCGAAACACAACCAGACGCAACCTATCTCAACATAAAGCACCTCGACCATTACTTCTGGTCTCCCCAGGGTTAGGGCCAAGCAAAATGTACTATAGCACAGTAGAGCGCAGAAGTCCACCGAATAGCAGTCTATAGCACAAAAGTCTGAGCTACCCTATCCTAACCTCACCAAACGTACAATAAAGGAACGTAGCCTTACCCAACCCAACGTCACGAGACCGATATTGCTGGCCTCCACAGAGCCAAGCAGATCATATTTGCGCACTGTAGAAAGCAGAAATCCACCGAATAGCAGTGTATAGCGCAAATGGCAAGGCTATCGTATCCTAGCCTAGCCAAGCGTAACATAAGCATACGAACATATCTGAATCTAACGCGCCGTGACCACTATTGCTGGCTTCCCAGGAGCCAACCGGAAAATACCACAGACAAGTAAAGCGCAGAAATCCGCCGCATTGCGTCATACATAGCAATAGTCGAAGATATCCTGTCCTAGTGTATAGAAACTTTACAAAACCGAACGTAATATGTCCAAACCTTACGCACCTCGAACACTATTGCTGGGCTCCCCAGAGTCGAGCAGAACATATTAGAGGACAGTAGTGCGCACATGTCCATAGAATCGCAGTGTGCAGCACGAAAGTCATAGTAGCCTATCGTAACCTAGCCAACCATTACATGACTAAACGTAGACTAACACACCCTAGGATGGCGAAATCACGATTGCTGGCTTCCACAGGGACAAGCAGAACGTACGTGAGCGCTGTAGTGCGCAGAAATCCACCGCAATCCAGTGAATTGCGTAAAACCGTTAGACACC
>NW_016942413.1:0-230 GCF_001483705.2 Eufriesea mexicana | reverse complement strand
AATTTTCCAGCCAGTTTCTATAGCATTGCAATGGCAATAGCACGCCGATCGGATATTTCTTCCATATTTATGCAAGAAAGATTGCTCATCACGATATTAGTCGAAATTGTCACTAAAATTGAATTTTCCAGCCAGGTTCTATAGTATTGAAATGGCTATAGCACGCAAATATGATATTTCTTCCTTATTTATGCAAGAAAGTTAGCTCACCACGATATCAGTCGAAAATG
>NW_016942412.1:0-1493 GCF_001483705.2 Eufriesea mexicana | reverse complement strand
GCCTCGGACGCCTCGGCGTCCGCGAGCGCCAATTCTAAAGCTGCGTCCACGAATTACGTCTCCGCGAACGCTACCGCGATGGGCCCGCCCACCGGCGGAGCACCGGGCCCGCAGCCGGCCCAAAAGAAGGGGGGGCAGCAGGAGGCCATGGACACGGCCTAACTTTCACGCCATCCATGGTGCTCCAGGCCAACCTGAAACACTCGCGAGCGTCGCACGACCAGCTCCTGCAGGCGCTCCTTTATCTGGGTGTTGAGCTGGCTGCCGTAGCGTATCCTCGATCAAGAGGGGCGGTTCGGTGATCGGGGCAGCTCATTGGCGATCATCGCCAGGGGACTACTGCGGACATCGGCACCAACTCTGTTTCACAGCGGTGAGGGATCGTGGCGGTCTCCTGGGACGACGTTGTCGTGGTGGGGTGCTAGGTCTCCACCAACCGCGGCCTCTCGTCGTGCGAGAGGTACCTGGACGAGCTCGGAGGTTTCCTTAATGGACACATTTCTCGTCCGTTTCTGGTCCGGGGGGACTTGAACGCCCGCTCCGTGGCGTGGGGTTCCCAGCGAGCAGACGCTCGGGCAGATGCCCTGCAAGATTGGGGCGCGGCGTTGGATCTCCGGTTGCTCAACCGGGGTTCCGTAAGCATGTGCGATCGGTGAAACGGCACGTCCATCGTGAACTTGCCGTTCGCATCGCCGGGAGCTGTGCTGCGGTCACGGGTTGGAGGGTGGCGGTGGAGGTTGAAACGCTTAGCGACCACATCCACATCTCCATGTATCTTGCCGTCACTCCTCGCTCCGGTCTGGATCCACCCAGCGGGAAGCACACCAGCGCGCCGCGATCGGCGCTCGGGCACCTGAATCGCGACCTCTTCGCCGCGGCCGTCCAGGTCGTCGCCTGGGCGGATGGGGCCGTCGGGCGCAGAAACGACGACGCGGGGTTAGGGGCTGAGCGGCTAAGGGCGGCTGTGACGCGCGTATGCGACGTCGCCATGCCGCGGGTGAGGGAGCCACCTTTGCGGGGTGCAGTGCACCGGTGGTCGGCCGAAATCGCGAAGCTCCGGGAGCTCTGCGTGCTCGCCCGGCGCTAGTTCACCCGGGCGCGTCGTCAACGACGCGCGGTGTCCTCCGAGGAAATCGCGCGCCCCTATCGGGGGTACCGGTCCGCGGTGGGCGATCTCCGGAGGGAGGTTCGCAGATCCAAATTTCGGCAATTGGACGAACTCATAGCGACGCTCGAAAGCGATCCGTGGGGACGCCCCTAAAAATTAGTAATGGGTAAGTTAAGGGCATGGGCGCCTCCCATGACCGAGCGCATGGACCCCGAGCTCCTGCGGCGGGTCATCGACACCCTCTTCCCTGTGGCGGTGGAGGAGGGGGTGCAACCCGCTGCAGTGCGGTCGTGACTGATCGGACGGTCCGACGAGCTGGCGGTCTCGCGCGAGGAGTTGGGGCGTGCGGTCGTCAGGATGGGGGCAAAGATCACCGCCCCCGGAC
>NW_016942411.1:0-817 GCF_001483705.2 Eufriesea mexicana | reverse complement strand
TAGGGCTATTCAAGATCTACAATCTGTTATAGCTTGGAGAATACATCGCCTAACGCCTTCAATAGAATGGCAAGTACAGCCATCTATTTGCCAGAGAATAGGTCTTTCAAAATATATAATCTGTTGTAGCTTGTTGAATAGGTCGACGAACCCCTTCAGCCAATGGCAAGTACAGCCATCTACTTGCCAGAGAATAGGGCTATTCAAGATCTACAATCTGTTATAGCTTGGAGAATACATCGCCTAACGCCTTCAATAGAATGGCAAGTACAGCCATCTACTTGCCAGAGAATAGGGCTATTCAAGATCTACAATCTGTTATAGCTTGGAGAATACATCGCCTAACGCCTTCAATCCCATCTCAAGTACTGCCACCTACTTGCCTGGGAATATGTCTATACAAAATCTATAATTTGCTATAGCTTGGTGAATCGGTCGCCTAACGCCTTCAACCAATGGCGAGTACAGCTATCTACTTGCCAGAGAACAGGTCTTTCAAAATATATAATCTATTATAGCTTGGTGAATAGGACGCCGAACCCCTTCAGCCAATGGCAAGTACAGCCATCTACTTGCAAGAGAATAGGGCTATTCAAGATCTATGATCTGTTATTAATACATCGCCTAACACCTTCAATCCAATGGCAAGTACAGCCATCTACTTTCCAGAGAATAGGTCAATTCAAAATCAATAACCTGTTATAGAATGGAGAATAGATCGCATAACGCCTTCAAACAATGGCAGGTACAGCCATCCACTTGCCAGAGAATAGTTCTATTCAAAATCTATAACCTGTTATAGCTTGGTGAATAGATC
>NW_016942410.1:0-533 GCF_001483705.2 Eufriesea mexicana | reverse complement strand
TTAGATCTCCTAGCGCCTTCAATACAATGGCAAGTACAGACATCTACTTGCCAGAGAATTGGTCTATTCAAAATCTATAACCTGTTGTATCATGGTGAATAGATCGCAAAACGCCATCAATCCAATGGCAATTACAGCCATCGACTTGCCAGAGAATAGGCCTATCCAATATCTATAATATCTTATAGCTTGGTGAATACATCGCATAACGCCTTCAATCCAATGGCATGTACAGCCATCTACTTGCCAGAGAATTGGTCTATTCAAAATCTATAACCTGTTGTATCATGGTGAATAGATCGCAAAACGCCATCAATCCAATGGCAATTACAGCCATCGACTTGCCAGAGAATATGCCTATCCAATATCTATAATATCTTATAGCTTGGTGAATACATCGCCTAACGCCTTCAATCCAATGGCAAATACGGTCATCTACTTGCCAGAGGATAGGTCTATTGAAAGTCTAGAATCTGTTCTAGCTTAGTGAATACGTCGCCCAACGCCTTCAATCCAATGGCAAGTACAGCCTT
>NW_016942409.1:0-1081 GCF_001483705.2 Eufriesea mexicana | reverse complement strand
AAGGTTCTATTGGTTTGCCATAGCCGTAGCATTGCAATAGAATCTGACTGAAAATTCCAATTTTATTCACATTCTCGAGTCTAACATCGCGGTGAGCAGGTGAATCTGAATAAATACGAAGGAAAGATCCCACTGGTTTGCTGTAGCCCTTGCATTTCAGTAGAATCTGACCGGAAAGCTCATTATCGACTAATATGTTGGTGCGCAAACTTTTCGGCATAAATAAGGACAAAGGATTCTATTGGCTTGCTATAGCCATAGCAATGCAATTGAATCTGACTGAAAAGGCCAATTCTCTTGCCATTTTCGTCTAATGTCGGGGTGAGCAAACTTTTCTGCATAAATCAGGAGGAAAGATCCTATTGGTTTGCTATAGCCATTGCATTGCAACAGAATCTGTCAGAGGAGCACCATTTTAATGACAATCTTGACTAATATCGCGGTGAGCACGCTTTTCTGAATAAATAAGACAGAAGGTTACAATTGTTTCGCTGTAGCCCTTGCATTGCAGTAGAATATGACCGGAAAGCTCATTATCGGCTAATATGGTGGTGCGCAAACTTTTCGGCATTAATAAGGTGGAAGGATTCCTTTCTATTGGCTTGCTGTAGCCATAGCATTGCAATAGAATCTGACTGAAAAGTTCAATTCTATTAACATTTTCGGCAAATAGTGAGGTGAGCAGGCTTTTCTGCATAAATAACGTGGTAAGATTCCACTCGGTTGCTATAGCCGTGGCATTGCAATAGAAACTGGCTGAAAAAGTTCAATTTTATTGACATTATCGACTAATATCTTGTTGAGGAAAGTTTTCTACGCATGTAAGTGGGGAGATTCCGCTGGTTTGCTGTAGACATTGCAATGCATTCGATACTGCCCTGAAAACTGAATCTTATTGACATTTTCGTCTAATATTGCGGTGAGCAGGCCTTTCTGCGTGAATAAGGTGGAAAGATTCTATTGGATTGCTGTAGCCATTGCATTGCAATAGAATCTGCCTGAAAAGTCTAATTCTATTGACATTTTCGACTAATACTGAGGTGAGCAGTCTTTTCTGCGCAAACAACGAGGTAAGGTTCTA
>NW_016942408.1:0-947 GCF_001483705.2 Eufriesea mexicana | reverse complement strand
GTATGTATCGATGTATGTATGGATGGGTGCTTGTATGAATGGATGGATGTATGGTTCGGTGGACGTATGGATGGGTGGATGGATGTATTGGTGTATGTATGGATGTATGCATAGATGTGTGTATGGATGTGTGCATGGATGTATGTATGGATGTGTGCATGGATGTTTGTATGGATGTATGTATGGGTGTATGTATGGATGTATGTATGGATGTATGAATGGGTGTATGTATGGATGTATGTATTGATGTTTGTATGGATGTATGCATGGATGGATGTAATGGTGGGTGGATGTATGTATGGATGTACGAATGAATGTATGTATATATGTAAGAATGTATGGATGTATGCATGTATGGATGGATGGAGGTGTGGATGGATGGATTTATGGATGGATTGTGGTCTGGATGGACGGATGTACGGATGGATGGTTGTATGGATGAATGGGTGTATGGAAGTATGGATGTACGGACATATGCATGAATGGATGCATGTATGTTTGAATGTATGGATGTAGGAATGTATGGATGTATGCATGTATGGATGTACGTATGCGTGGATGTACTGATGTATATACGTATGGATGTATGGATGGGTGGATGTATGTATTGCTGTGTGCATGGATGTATGGATGGATGGGTGTATCGATGGATTGAAGTACGGATTGATGGACTTATGGATATATGGATGTGTGGAAGTATGGATGTATGTATGGATGGATGTATGTATGGATGATCGAATGGTTGCATTAATGGATATATGTATGGATGTATGGATGAATGGATGTACGGATGGCCGTATGTATGGGTGGATGCATTTATGGATGGATGGATGAATGGATGGTTGTATGGACGGATGAATGTATGTTTGGATGATGTGTTTATAGATGGATTTATGTATGGATGGATGGATATATGGATGGATGTATGTTTGGGTGGATAGATGTAT
>NW_016942407.1:0-278 GCF_001483705.2 Eufriesea mexicana | reverse complement strand
TCACCACAATATTAGTCGAAAATGTCAATAAAATTGAATTTTCCAGCCATATTCTATAGCACTACGACGGCTATAGCACGCCAATAGAATCCTTCCTCCTTATTAATGCAGGAAAGCTAGCACACCATGGTATTAGTCGAAAATGTCAAACAATTTGTATTTTCCAACCACATTCAGTATCAGTGCAATGGCTATAGCACGCCAATAGCATCTTTGCCCCTTATTTATGGAAGCAAGATAACTCACCACAATATTAGTCAAAAATGTCAATAAAATTG
>NW_016942406.1:0-852 GCF_001483705.2 Eufriesea mexicana | reverse complement strand
CAAAAGCTATAATCTGCTATAGCTTGGTGAATAGAACGCCTAGCGCCTTCAATCCAATGGAAATTACAGCCATATACTTGCCACAGAATAGATCAATTCAAAATCTATAATCTGTTATAGCTTGGTGAAGAGGTCGCCTAACGCCTACAATCCAATGGCTAGTTCAGTCATCTACTTGCCAGAGAATAGGTATATTCAAAATCTATTACCTGTTATAGCTTGGTGAGTGGATCGCTTAACGCCTTCAATCTAGTGGCAAGTACAGCCTTCTACTTGCCAGAGAATTGGTCTACTCGAAAGCTATAATCTGTTATAGCTCGGTGAATAGGTCGCCTATCGCCTTCAATCAATGGCAAGTACAGCCATCTACTTGCCAGAGGTTTGGTCTAATCAAAATCTATAACCTCCTGCAGCTTGGTGAATAGACCGCCTAACGCCATCAATCCAATGGCAAATACAGCCATCTACATGCCAGAGAATAAGTCTATTGAAAATCTATATCCTGCTATATCATGGTGAATACATCGCCAAACGCCTTCAATCCAATGGCAAATACAGCCATCTTCATGCCAGAGAATAAGTCTATTGAAAATCTATATCCTGCTATATCATGGTGAATACATCGCCAAACGCCTTCAACACAATAGCTAGTACAGCCATCTACTTGCCAGAGAATAGGTCTATTCATAATCAATTACCTGTTATAGCTTGGTGAATTGATCGCCAAACGCCTTCAACACAATAGCTAGTACAGCCATCTACATGCCAGACAATAGGTCTATTCAAAGCCAATTGTCTGTTATAGCTGGGTGAGTGGATCGCTTACCGCCTTCAATCCAATGGCAAGTACAC
>NW_016942405.1:0-372 GCF_001483705.2 Eufriesea mexicana | reverse complement strand
GAGGGTTGTCGAACTAAAATAATTTTAGTTGTATGGAGAGGATGTATAAAAATGGATAAATCTTTCAATGCGTGTGTTGGTCCGCAATTAAAGGAAGTTGTGAACGTTGAATAACAACGTCAGACGGATCATTTTGATTTAATTGCTTCAATAAACTATGTATCACATAATAACAACGTCAGGCGGATCATTTTGAATTAATTGCTTCAATAAACTATGTATCACTAGCTGTTATTACACTCTCTGGAACAATATTATCTAATAATTATGCGGAAGGTTATCCTTGTAGGATACATTATAATGTTTGCGAAAATGGTTGATGAAAGTGAGAATTTGGCATTTGAACGTTTTAAACAATTATTGCCTTCTAAT
>NW_016942404.1:0-722 GCF_001483705.2 Eufriesea mexicana | reverse complement strand
GAACCAACTAGAACATATTAGAGGGGAGTAGAGCGCAGGTATCCACCGAACAGCAGCGAATAGCACAATAGTCTATGCTACCTCCTCCTAACCTAGCCGACCTTAACATTACTAAACGCAACCTGACACAAACTGACGTGCCACGACAAGGATTGCTTCCATTCCCAGGGCCAAGCAGAACATTCTAGTGGATAGTACACCTCAGAAATCCATAGTATCCGAGTGTTTGACAGAAAAGCCATAGCTACTCTAGCCTAACCCAAACAAGTATAGCCTACCCGAACATAGCGTAGCCAAACATATCGTGCCGCGACCACTATTCCTGGGCTCCCAAGGATCAACTAGGATGTAGTAGGGCATAGTAGAGGGCAGAGTTCCACCAAATCTCAGTGTATACAACGAAAGTAAAATCTATCCAAACCTAACCCTAACTAACTTAACGCAGCAAAACGTAGCATATCTCAAACTGTCGTGCGGAGATCACTATTACTGCACTCCACAGAGTCGAACAGATTATTGTAGACAAATGTAGGACGTAGTAATCCACCGAGTATTGGAGTATAGCGCAAATGTCAAAGCTATCCTATGCTATTTAACCAATCGTGACATTAACAAACGTAGCCTAGCACACCCTATCGCGCCACGGCCACCATTGCTGACCTGCCCAGAGTAAAGAGAACATGCTAGAGCGCAGTAGAGCGCAGAAGTTCAACGTATGGCAG
>NW_016942403.1:0-498 GCF_001483705.2 Eufriesea mexicana | reverse complement strand
GTTGTGATAGATAACGTTTGGTTGTTACGTTTCGTTATGTTAGGATCGGATTGCCTCGACTTTCATGATACACACTGCTACTTCGTGGATTCCTGAGACCCTCATTGCTCTAATTCTCGGCTCGGCTCTGCGGAGGCCAGGAATAGTGGCGCCGTCACGTTAGGTTGAGCTCGGTTGCTCTGGGCTTTACAAGGTAGGGATAGGCTTGATTAGGATATCTTTGGCTTCTGTGCTATACACAGCCATTCGTTCGATATCTGTACACTGCATTGCTCTACTAGCATCCGCCTGTCTCTAGTGAGGCCAGCAACAGAGGTCGTGGCACGCTAGAATGAATCAGGCTATGTTTGGCTACGTCCTGCTCGTTTGGGTTAGGCTTGGGTAGCTTTGACTCTTCTGATATACACAGCGATTATACGGATTTCAGCGACCCAGTCTCCACTAGCGTGTTCCGCTTGACTCTGTGGAGGCCAGCAATAGTGGTCGCAGGACGTTAAG
>NW_016942402.1:0-238 GCF_001483705.2 Eufriesea mexicana | reverse complement strand
ACGGTCTTCGCGGTGGTCGCGGGAGGCGCGCGGGCGGGGCTCATCCCCGCGGAGCGGCGCCCCATCTTACCGACGGCTCCCTTCGGCGCACTCGTGGGCACCCTCGCGGGCAGTTGCGAGGCAGCGGCCGCCTGCCGCTGCGCTCGTTTCTCGCGCCTACCGATGACGAGAAACTAGCTGGCCTCTGCGTCCTTCCCGGCTACGACCGGGACCGCGACCGGGTCCTTCGCCTGGGCGT
>NW_016942401.1:0-500 GCF_001483705.2 Eufriesea mexicana | reverse complement strand
ATGGTTTGTGTTTGGCTTGGGTAGCTTTGACTTTTCGGCTGTACACTACGGTTCTATGAATTTTTGCGCCCTACACTACACTTATGTGGTCAGCCTGGCTCTGCGCGGGCCAGCAGTAGTGGTCGCACCATGTAAATTTGAGTTATGTTACTGTTTCCTCGGTTTGGAGTGGATAGCTTTGACTTTAGTGCTATAATCTGCTATTGGATGGACTTCTGCGCCCTACACAGCACTAATATCTTCAGCTCTAATATCTTCAGCGTGGCTCAGGCTAGACCAGCAATAGTGGTCTCGGGACGTTATGTTGTGTCAGGTTACGTTCGGTTAGGCTGGGCGAGGCTATGTTTGGTCATATTATCTCCAACTTTTGTGCTGGGCACTGCAATTCAATGTATTTGTGCGCTCCACTGTGCTCTAGTATATCGTGTTTGGCTCTGGGGAGGGCAGCAATAGCGGCCTCGACACGTTAGGTTGAGATATGTTATGATATGTTATGTTCC
>NW_016942400.1:0-310 GCF_001483705.2 Eufriesea mexicana | reverse complement strand
CTATAGAATCTGGCTGGAAAATTCAATTTTATTGACATTTTCGATTAATATTGTGGTAAGCTAACTTTCTTGCATAAATATGGAAGAAACATCATATTGGCGTGCTATAGCCATTGCAATGCTATAGAACCTGGCTGGAAAATTAAATTTTATTGACATTTTCGGCTAATATCGTGGTGAGCTAACTTTCTTGCATAATTAAGGAAGAAATATCCTTTTGGCGTGCTATGGCCATTGAAATGCAATGGAATCTGTCTTTAAAATTACATTTTATTTACATTTTCGACTTATATCGTGGTGAGCTAACTTT
>NW_016942399.1:683-1016 GCF_001483705.2 Eufriesea mexicana | reverse complement strand
CAATTGGCGTGCTATATCCATTGCAATGCTGTAGAATATGGCTGGAAAATCCAATTTTATTGATATTTTCTGCTAATATCACTGTGAGTTAAGTTTCTTGCATAAATAAGGAGGAAAGGTTCTATTGGCGTGCTGTAGGCATTGCAAAGCTACAGAACCTTCCTGGAAATTAAAATTTCACTGACAATTTCGACTAATATCGCGGTGACCTAACTTCCTTGCAAAAGTAAGGTGGAATGATACTATTGGCGTGCTTTAGCCTTTGCAATGATATAGAATGTGGTCGAAAAATTCAAATTTATTGACATTTTCGACTAATATCATGGTGAGCTA
>NW_016942399.1:0-602 GCF_001483705.2 Eufriesea mexicana | reverse complement strand
TGTGGCTGGAAAATACAATTTTGCTGACATTTTCGACTAATATCGTGGTGAGCTAACTTCCTTGCGTAAGTAAGGAGGAAACATTCTGTCGGCGTGACCTAGACATTGCAAAGATATAGAAGCTGGAAGTGAAATTCAATTTTATTGACATTTTCGACTATTATCGTGGTGAGCTAACTGCCTTGCATAAGTAAGTAGGAAAGATGCTTTTTGAGTGCAGTAGCCATTGCAATGATATAGATTGTGGCTGGAAAATTTGTGGCTGGAAAATACAATTTTGTTGACATTTTCGACTAATATCATGGTGAGCTATCTTTCTTTCATAAATAAGGAGGAAGGATTCTATGGGCGTGCAATATCCATTGCAATGCCGTATAATCTGGCTGGAAAATCCAATTTTATTGACATTTTCGGCTAATATCGCTGTGAGTTAACTTTCTTGCGTAAGTAAGGAGGAAAGGTTCTATTGGCGTGCTATTGGCATTGCAATGCTTTAGAATGAGACTGGAAAGTTCAATTTTATTGACATATTCGGCTAGTATCGTGGTGAGCTAACTTTCATGCATAAACAAGGAGGAAAGATTCTATTGGCGTGCTGTAGC
>NW_016942398.1:0-2886 GCF_001483705.2 Eufriesea mexicana | reverse complement strand
ATCATGCTTGGTCCTGGGGAGGCCAGCAATTGCGGCCTAGGCACGCTAGGTCGCGTTAGGTTATGCTTGGCGTGATTAAGGAAGGATAGGCTTCGTTGGGATAGGCTTTGCCTGGGTAGCTTTGATTTTTGTGCTATACACTGCAATTTGCTCGATATCTGTGCAGTGAGTTGCTCTACTGGCATCTGCTTTTCTCTGGAGAGGTCAGCGACAGCTTTCGCTTCACGTTAGGTTGAGTTATGTTACGTTTGGTAAGGATTCGTTATGTTAGGCTATGTACGGTTTGGATGGCTTTGACTATTGTGCTATACACTGCTGTTCTCTGGACTTCTGTGCTTCGCGTTGCTCTACTCTACTCTGCTCGAATATCGGGACGCCAGCAATAGCGGTCGTGGCTCGGCACGTAATGTTATGATACGTTTGGTTAGGTTAGGTTATGTTGGGTTAGGTAATTGTATCCTTGACTTTTGTGCTTTACATTGCATTGCAGCGGATTTCTGCTCTCTACTTTGCTCTGGTATATTCTGATTGGCCCTGTGGAAGTCAGTAAAGTTGGCCGTGGCAAGTAAGCTTAAGTTATGTTACGTTTGGTTAACTTGGGTTAGGTTAGGTTAGGTTAGATTACGGTGCATTTGACTTACCCTGTCCTCGCTCAAGACGGGTTGTCCGGGGATCGGGACGGCTGCGTGGCGATCATCGCCTGGGGACTGCTGCGGACACCCGCACCAACCCTGCTACACAACGGTGAGGGATTCGCGGCGATCTCCTGGAACGACGTAGTCCTGGTGGGACGCAACGTCTCCTGCAGCCGCGGCTCTTCGTCGTGCGAGAGTTACTTGGACGAGCTCGTAAGTATCCTTAGTGGACACATGGCTCGTCCGGTTCTGGTCCTGGGGGACATCAACGCCCACCCCGGGCGTGGGGTTCCCCGCGAACAGACGCTCGAGGCGAGTCCCTGCAAGATTGGGCCGCGGGGTTGGATCTCCGGTTGCTCAACCGGGGCTCCGTAAGCACGCGCGTCCGGTGGATCGCCACGTCCATCGTGGACTTGTCGTTCGCATCGCCGAGAGCCCTGCGGCGGGTCACCGACTGGAGGGTGGCGGTGGAGGTGGAAACGTTTAGCGACCACCTCCACATCACCATGATGCTTGCCGTCACTCCTAGCACCGGTCTGGAACCACTCAGCAGGAGGCACGCCACCGCGCCGCGATGGGCGCTCGGGCGCCTCGACCGCGGCCTCGTCGCCGAGGCCGTCGAGGTCGTCGCCTGTGTGGATAGGGCCGTCGGGGGCGAAAACGACGTAGCAGGGTTAGGGGCGGAGCGGCTATGGCCGTCGATGACGCGCGCGTGCGACGTCACCATGCCGCGGGTGAGAGAGCCACCTTCGAGGGGTGGAGTGCACTGGTGGTCGGCCGAAATAGCGCAGCTCCGGGAGCACTGCGTACCCGCCCGGCGCCAGTACAACCGGGCGCGACGTCAACGACGAGCGGTGTCCGCCGAGCACATCCCGCGCCTCTATCGCGAGTACCGGCCCGCGCTGGGCGTCCACCGGAAGGAGATTCGCAGAGCTAAATCTCCGCAATGGGATGAACTCCTCGCGAACCTCGAAACCGATCCGTGGGGACGCCCCTATAAATTAGTAATGGGGAAGGTAAGTGCATAGGCGCCCTGCGTGACCGAGCGTATGGACCACGAGCTCCTGCGGCGGCTGATCGACACCCTCTTTTCGGTGGTGGCGGTGGAGGGGGAGCAACCCGTTGCAGTGCGATCGGAACTTGTCGGATGGTCCGACGTGCTAGGGGTCTCGCGCGAGGAGTTGGGCCGTGCAGTCGTTAGGATTGCTGCGAGGAGCACCGCCCCCGGACCGGACGGCATCCCAGGCCGGGCCTTTGCATTGGCTCTGGAGGCGTCGGCTGGCCGCTTGCGGCGGCTGTCCGACAGCTGCCTCAGGTTCGGTCGCATCCCGGCGTGTTGGAACGGAGCGCTGGTCGTGCTGAGCCCGAAACCAGGGAAGCCGCCGGACTCTCCGAAGGTATACCGCCCGATATGCCTGCTCCACGAGGTGGGCAAGCTCTTCTAGCGCGTTCTAGCCGCCCGCCTGCAACAGCATTTAACGGACGTGGTTCCCGATCTCAGCATCAGGCAGTACGGATTCCGTCATGGTCGGTCGACCATCGGGGCGATTCAGCGCGTTCGTACCATGTCGGTGGCTGCCTGTGAACGGGACGGGGTGGTACCGGCGGTCGGTGTGGACATCGCCAACGCCTTCAACACCCTGTCCTGAGCCGCCATCAGGTATGCCCTGTTGTACCACAGGGTTCTCCAATACATTACAGCGGTGAACGGCGACTATTTGGCGGAGCGCTCGATCGAGTATCCCGGACGACAATCGACCTTCGTGCGGGCGACGAACTGCGTGGTTCCACCGGAATCGGTACTCGGGCCGATCCTCTGGGACCTCGCGTACGACGCCGTGTTGCGCACTCACCTCCCCGTCGGCCTGAGCCTTGCGTGTTACGCAGACGACACGCTGGTGATGGCCGACGGGTCGAGTTGGGTGATGGCCACGCCGCGCGCAGAAAGCGGCGTGGCCCACGTCGCGAATTGCATCCAGCGGCTGGGGCTGAGTATCTCCCCCGAGAAGACCGAGGCAATATGGTTTTGCCATCTGCACAGCGGGAAGCCGCCCAAGTCCCTGAGCGCCTGGGGAACGTCGTGGTCAAGGTACGGGACCGGATGAAATATCTCGGTCTCCTCCTCGATAGCCACTGGAGGTTCTACGAGCATTTTCTCGCGCTGGAACCCCGCCTGGAAGGTATGGCGGGGGCACCGTATCGCCTGCTACCCGACCTGTGTGGGCCAGACGGTTGGGTGCGCCGCCTCTAC
>NW_016942397.1:0-261 GCF_001483705.2 Eufriesea mexicana | reverse complement strand
GCTTTGCTCGGGGGAGGCCAAGAACATTGGTGACGGCACGTCATGTTGTGTTACGCTACCTTCAGTTAGGTTAAACTATGTCGGGTCAGGTTAGGCTACGTACAGCTTTTGTACCATTCACCGCAATGCGAGGAATTGCTGCGCTCTACTGTGCTCTAGAACATTCCGCTTCTCTCTGTGGAGGCCAGCAGTAGTGTTCTCGCGATGTTAGGTTGCGTTTGGCTATGCTTGGATGAGTTACGTTAGGCTGTGTTAGGATAG
>NW_016942396.1:0-1310 GCF_001483705.2 Eufriesea mexicana | reverse complement strand
ATACATCCATGCATACATCCATACACACATCTATGCATACATCCATACATACATCAATACATCTATCCATTCATCCATACATCCATACATCCGTACATCCATAAATTCGTACGTCCATACATCCGTACATCCATACATCCATACATTCATGCATCCATCCATGCATACACCCATACATTTTTACGTCCATACATTCATACATACATGCATCCATACAGGAATACGTCCATACATCCATACATCCATACATCCTTCCATACATCCATCCATCCATCCATAGATCCATCCATCCATACATCCGTACATTCATAAATCCATACATCCATAAATCCATCCATCCACACCTCCATCCATCCATAGATCCAACGATCCATACGTCCATGCATATATACATCCATTCATTCGTACATCCGTCCATACATACACCCATTCATCCATACGTCCATACATCCACACATATATACATCCATACATCAATACGTACGTACATCCGTCCATCCATAACTCAATCCATCCATACAACCATTCATCCATACGTACATCCATCCATCCATCCATCCAAACATCCACTCATCCATACATTCATCGAACCATACATCCAACCATTCATGCAAGCATCCATACGTACGCCCTTCCATCCATCAATGCATCCGTTCTTCCACCCATCCTTTCACCCACTCTTTAGTTCACACACCCATCCAATCACACACCCATCCAATCACACACCCGCACATCCACACATCCATACATCAATCCTTCCATACACCCATCCATCCATACATCTCTCCTTCCATACATCCATCTATCCATACATCATCCCACCGATACATCCATCGATCCATACACCCATCCGTCCATACATCTATCCGTCCATACAGCCACGCAGCCATACATCTATCCACCCAAACGTACATCCATCCATATATCCGTCCATCCATACATAAACCCATCTATAAATACATCCATCCAAACATCCATTCATCCATCCATACATCCATCCATTCATCCATCCATCCATAAATGCAACCTCCCATACATACGACCATCCATACATCCATCCATCCATACATCCATACATACATCAATACATGCAACCATACGTTCATCCATACATACATCCATACATCCACGCATCCATATATCCACGCACACAGCAATACATACATCCATCCATCCATACATCCATACATATATACATCCGTACATCCACGCATCTGTACATCCATACATTCGTACATCAATACATTCATTCAACCGTACATCCCTACACCCGTAGATCCGTACATCCATAATCCATACACATATATATA
>NW_016942395.1:0-2467 GCF_001483705.2 Eufriesea mexicana | reverse complement strand
GTAATGTTTGGGTAAGTAAGGTTGTGGTTGCTTTGACATTTGTCTATACAGTGCAATGCAGTGGATTTCTGCGCTCTACGGTGCTCTAACATATTCTGCTTGTTACTGGGATAGCAACAAATAATGTTCGTGGCACGATTGGTTGAGCTTTGTTATGCTTCATTTGGTTAGGTTAGGAGAAGTTAGCTAAGGATTTCATTGACTTCAGTGATACACACGGCAATGCGGTTGATTATTGCGCTCTAGTGTACTCTAGTACGTCCTGCTTGCCTCTGGGGATGGCAGCAATAGTGGTCTCGGTAGGCAAGGTTGAGTTATGTTACGTTTGGCTTGGCTAGGATACGATAAGTTTGGTTAGGATATCTTTGACTTTTGTGCTATACACTGCTCTTCGTTTGATATCTGCGCTCTGGATTGCTCTACTAGCATCCGCTCGTCTATCGGGAGTCCATCAATAGCAGTCGTGGCACGTTTGGTTGGGTTTGCTTACATTTGGTTATAACACGATTGGCTTGGTTAAGAGAGTGTAACGTTGACTTTTGTGCCACACACGGCTGTTCACTGGATTTCTGCGCCCTACCGTGCTCTAGAATGCTCTGTTTGACTCTGGGGAGACCAGAAATGGCGGGCGCTGCACGCTACGTAGAGTTAGGAAACGTTTGGTTAGGTTGCCTTGCCTTGAGTGAGGTTCGGGTAACTTTGACTTTTCCGTAATACAATGCGGTTTAGTTGCTTTCTGGAGCTACTCTCCTGTATTATGTACCGCTTTGCTATGTGGTGGCCAGCGATAGTGGTCGCGGCACGTTAGGTTGAGTTATGCTACGTTAGGTTACGTTACGTTTGGATTGGTTAGGAGAGTATACCTTTGACTTTTGTGCTTTACATTGCAATTCGGAGGACTTCTGCGCTCCAATGTGCTCTAGTATATTCTGCTTGCACCTCGGGGGCCTGTGATAGTGGCCTCGTAACTTTTTGTTGGGACAGGCTACGTTTAGCTTCGGTAGGATAGCGTAGCTGCGACTTTTCTGCAATACACTGCGCTTCTTTGAATTTCTGCCCAACAACTCTATCGTACTACGCTCCGCTTGGTACTGTGAAGGCCAGCAATAGTGGTCTCGGCACGTTAGGTTGCGTCAGGTTGCGCTTGGTTATGTTAGGTTAGGTGCGGTTTGGATAAAATGGCATTGACTCTTCTGCTATACACTGCGATTCTATGGATTAGGTTGGGTAAGGTTAGGTTAGGGTATGGTATATTTGACTTTTGTGGTATACACTGCCATGAGGTGGATTTCTGCGCCTGCTGTGTTCATGTCTAATCTGCTTGGCTCTGGGGAGGACAGCAATAGCGGTCCTGGCACGATAGGTTGTGCTATGTTACGTGCGGTTAGTGTATGTTAGGTTATATTTGGCTAGGATGGCTTTGACTTTCATGCTACACACTGCCATACGGTGGATTTCTGCGCAATACCGTGCTCTAATGTGCTTCGCTTGGCTCTGCGGAGGCCAGTACTGGTGGTCCCGGCGCGCTAGGTTTCGTTGTTCTACGTTCTTTCATGTTGGGTTGGGATAGGTTAGGTTAAGGCATCTTTGACTTTTGTGCTATACGTTGCTGTTTGATGGCTTTCTGCCCTCTTCAGTGCTTTAGTATTTTCTGCCTCGCTGTGGGCAAGAAAAATTGTTCGCGCTACGTTTGCCTTGGTGAGGCTACGTTCGTCTGTATTTCGATTGGATAGGTCAGGAGAGTGTAGCTTTCACGTTAGTGCTACACACAGATATTCGGTGTATTTGTATGCTCCAAATTGCTCTACCATACTCTGCTCGACTCTGGGGAGGCAAGTAATTGTGGTCTCGGCAGGTATGTTCCAGTTATGCTACGTTTGGTTAGGATACGGTAGCTTCGTATGGTCCGCATAGCTTAAACTGTCGTGCTGAACACCATTATCTGGTGGTTCTCTGTGATCTACTGTGCTCTACAATATTCTGCTTGGCTCTGTAAAATCTAGCCGCTGTTGCGACACGCTATGTTGAGGCATGGTACGTTTGGATGGGTTAGGTTGGGTCCGGTTAGGATAGGATACCTTCGACTTTTGTTCTGTTCACAGAAGTGGGGTGGATATCTGCGCACTTCTGTGCTCTGGTACACTCTGCTTGCCACTATGGACGACAACACTATTGGTCTCGTCATGTTAGGTTGAGTTAGGTTACGTTTGGGTATTCAACGTTTGGCTAGGATGGAAGAGGTTTCTTCGGCTTTTGTGCTATGGACAGCAATGCTGCGAATTTCGGCGCTCAACCGTGCTGTAGTATATTCTGCTTAGCTCTAGGGCGGCCAGGAAGAGTGATCTCGGCTAGTTAGGACGTGCAATGTTACGCACGGTTACGTTACGTTTGATTAGGGTAGGACACGGTAGCCTTGACTCCGGTGCTATACACTCCTATTCGGTGGATTTCTGCTTTCGTCTGTGCT
>NW_016942394.1:0-224 GCF_001483705.2 Eufriesea mexicana | reverse complement strand
AATAAATTTGTATTTTCCAGCAAGATTCTATAGCATTGCAATGGCTATGGCGCGCCAACAGAATCCATCCATCTTATTTATGTAAGAGAGTTAGCTCACCACAATATTGGTCGAAAATGTCAAAAAAATTGTATTTTCCAGCAAAATTCTACAGCATTGCAATGTCTGTGGCACGCCAGTAGATCGTTTTATTCCTATTTACACAAGTGGGATTGCTCACCAAG
>NW_016942393.1:1995-4503 GCF_001483705.2 Eufriesea mexicana | reverse complement strand
GTTATGTTACGATAGGTTAGGTTAGGTTTGGTTGCGGTGGGATGGTTTGTGTTGGGTTGGGTTAGGTTGGGTTGGGTTGGGTTGGGTTGTGTTCGGTTTGGATGGGTTCGTTTAGGTTAGGCCAGGATAGGTTATGTTTGGTTAGGTTACGTTAATTTAAGTTATGTTAGGTTAGGTTAGCTTAGGTTAGGTTAGGTTAGGGTAGGTTAGGTTAGGTTAGCTTAGGTTAGGTTAGGTTTAGGTAGGGTCACGTTAGTTCGGCTTGGGTTGGGGTAGGCCGTGTTAGGTTAAGGTTGGGTTCGGTTAGGTTAGATCCTGTTACATCAGGTGGGCTTAGGTTAGGTTATGTCGGGTTATGTTACGATAGGTTAGGTTAGGTTAGCACAGATTAGGTGATGTTTGGTTAGGTCTAGGCTATGTCGGGTTAGGTAAGGCTGGGTTAGGTTAGGGAGGGTCACGTTAGTTCGGCTTGGGTTGGGGTAGGCCGTGTTAGGTTAAGGTTGGGTTCGGTTAGGTTAGATCCTGTTACATCAGGTGGGCTTAGGTTAGGTTATGTCGGGTTATGTTACGATAGGTTAGGTTAGGTTAGCACAGATTAGGTGATGTTTGGTTAGGTCTAGGCTATGTCGGGTTAGGTAAGGCTGGGTTAGGTTAGGGAGGGTCACGTTAGTTCGGCTTGGGTTGGGGTAGGCCGTGTTAGGTTAAGGTTGGGTTCGGTTAGGTTAGATCCTGTTACATCAGGTGGGCTTAGGTTAGGTTATGTCGGGTTATGTTACGATAGGTTAGGTTAGGTTAGCACAGATTAGGTGATGTTTGGTTAGGTCTAGGCTATGTCGGGTTAGGTAAGGCTGGGTTAGGTTAGGGAGGGTCACGTTAGTTCGGCTTGGGTTGGGGTAGGCCGTGTTAGGTTAAGGTTGGGTTCGGTTAGGTTAGATCCTGTTACATCAGGTGGGCTTAGGTTAGGTTATGTCGGGTTATGTTACGATAGGTTAGGTTAGGTTAGCACAGATTAGGTGATGTTTGGTTAGGTCTAGGCTATGTCGGGTTAGGTAAGGCTGGGTTAGGTTAGGGAGGGTCACGTTAGTTCGGCTTGGGTTGGGGTAGGCCGTGTTAGGTTAAGGTTGGGTTCGGTTAGGTTAGATCCTGTTACATCAGGTGGGCTTAGGTTAGGTTATGTCGGGTTATGTTACGATAGGTTAGGTTAGGTTAGCACAGATTAGGTGATGTTTGGTTAGGTCTAGGCTATGTCGGGTTAGGTAAGGCTGGGTTAGGTTAGGGAGGGTCACGTTAGTTCGGCTTGGGTTGGGGTAGGCCGTGTTAGGTTAAGGTTGGGTTCGGTTAGGTTAGATCCTGTTACATCAGGTGGGCTTAGGTTAGGTTATGTCGGGTTATGTTACGATAGGTTAGGTTAGGTTAGCACAGATTAGGTGATGTTTGGTTAGGTCTAGGCTATGTCGGGTTAGGTAAGGCTGGGTTAGGTTAGGGAGGGTCACGTTAGTTCGGCTTGGGTTGGGGTAGGCCGTGTTAGGTTAAGGTTGGGTTCGGTTAGGTTAGATCCTGTTACATCAGGTGGGCTTAGGTTAGGTTATGTCGGGTTATGTTACGATAGGTTAGGTTAGGTTAGCACAGATTAGGTGATGTTTGGTTAGGTCTAGGCTATGTCGGGTTAGGTAAGGCTGGGTTAGGTTAGGGAGGGTCACGTTAGTTCGGCTTGGGTTGGGGTAGGCCGTGTTAGGTTAAGGTTGGGTTCGGTTAGGTTAGATCCTGTTACATCAGGTGGGCTTAGGTTAGGTTATGTCGGGTTATGTTACGATAGGTTAGGTTAGGTTAGCACAGATTAGGTGATGTTTGGTTAGGTCTAGGCTATGTCGGGTTAGGTAAGGCTGGGTTAGGTTAGGGAGGGTCACGTTAGTTCGGCTTGGGTTGGGGTAGGCCGTGTTAGGTTAAGGTTGGGTTCGGTTAGGTTAGATCCTGTTACATCAGGTGGGCTTAGGTTAGGTTATGTCGGGTTATGTTACGATAGGTTAGGTTAGGTTAGCACAGATTAGGTGATGTTTGGTTAGGTCTAGGCTATGTCGGGTTAGGTAAGGCTGGGTTAGGTTAGGGAGGGTCACGTTAGTTCGGCTTGGGTTGGGGTAGGCCGTGTTAGGTTAAGGTTGGGTTCGGTTAGGTTAGATCCTGTTACATCAGGTGGGCTTAGGTTAGGTTATGTCGGGTTATGTTACGATAGGTTAGGTTAGGTTAGCACAGATTAGGTGATGTTTGGTTAGGTCTAGGCTATGTCGGGTTAGGTAAGGCTGGGTTAGGTTAGGGAGGGTCACGTTAGTTCGGCTTGGGTTGGGGTAGGCCGTGTTAGGTTAAGGTTGGGTTCGGTTAGGTTAGATCCTGTTACATCAGGTGGGCTTAGGTTAGGTTATGTCGGGTTATGTTACGATAGGTTAGGTTAGGTTAGGTTAGGTTAGCTTAGGTTAGGTTAGGTTAGGTTAGGTTACGTTGCGTTTGTTTGGG
>NW_016942393.1:0-200 GCF_001483705.2 Eufriesea mexicana | reverse complement strand
TTGGTTAGGTTACGTTAATTTAGGTTAGGCTACGATACGTTAGGTTAGGTTCGGGTTGGTTAGGTTAAGCTAGGCTTTGTCGGGTTAGGTAAGGCTGGGTTAGGTTAGGTAGGGTCACGTTAGTTCGGCTTGGGTTGGGTTAGGCCGTGTTAGGTTAGGTTAGGTTAGGTTAGGTTAGGTTAGGTTGGGTTGGGTTGGTT
>NW_016942392.1:0-268 GCF_001483705.2 Eufriesea mexicana | reverse complement strand
AGAGGCCAGCAGAGAGTGATAGAGCTCAGTAGAGCGCAGAAGTCCGTAGAATAGAAGTTTGCAGCAGAAAAGTGAAAGCTATTCTAAACTAACCCAACGCAGCCTGAATTAGCCGAAAGTAACCTAACTCAACCTATCGTGCCCAGACCAGTGTTGCTGATATCCCCGCATCCAAGCAGAGCGTATCAGAGGAGAGTGGGGCGAAGAAATAAATAGAATCGCATTGAATAGCAGAAAATTCAAACCTATCCAAGCTTAACACAAGCTA
>NW_016942391.1:4616-7008 GCF_001483705.2 Eufriesea mexicana | reverse complement strand
ATTTGTGCTTTACACAGCTACTCGGTTGATTACTGTGATCTACTGAGCTCTACTCCATTCTGCTTTGCTCTAGTCTAGGTGGAGTGGTAGCGGCACGTCGTGATGTGTTATGCTACGTACGGTTTTTGTCAGGTTAGGTCAGGCTGTGTTAGGATACCTGCGAATTTTGTTCTGTTCACTGCAATGCAGTTGCCTTCTGCGTTTTACTGTGCGCTAGTAAATTCTGCTCGTTCCTGTGAGGGCCAGCAATAGTGGTCTCGTCAAGTTTGGTTTAGATACGTTACGCTTGCTAATGTTGATTCTATACGTTAATATAGGATGGCTTTGACTTTTGTGCTATACACTTCAATGCGGCTGGACTATGCGCTCCGCTGTGATCTCATATTCTCTACTAGGCTCTTGGGACGACAGCAATATTGGTCTCGGCGCATTAACTTGTGATGTGTTCCGTACGTTTACGTTACGTTTGGCGAGGTTAGGACTCGATACCCATGACTTTTGCCCTATACACTGCTATTCGCTGAATTTCTGCTCTCTACTGTATTATAACACGTTCGCATGGCTCTGGGTAGGCCAGCAACATTGGCCTCGCCACGCTATGTTGAGATACACTACGTTTGGATAGGTTAGGATCGGTCAGGTTGGATTGGGGTATGTCTTATTTTTGCGCTGTAGACTGGTATCCACGGATTTCTGCGTTCTGTGGTGCTCTAATAAGTTCTGCTTTTCTCTGGGGATCTCAGTAACGGTGGTCTAGGCACGATAGTTTGTGTCAGGTTACGGCTGGTTATGTCATACTTGGTTATGTTATACAACCGTGGCTATGACTTTTGTGCTATGCACCGCTATTTGGAGGATTTATGCGCTCTACTGTAATCTAATATTCTCTGCTTTGCCCTGCGGATGCCAGGAATTGTAACTGCGGTGCGTTAGTTTGAGTTAGGTCACGTTTTGTTATGTTACGTTTCGTTACGTTAGGGAAGTACATCTTTGACTTTTGTGCTGTACACTAATATTGGGTGGATTTCTGCGCTCCACGTTGCTATGTTATACGCAACTCGACTCTGCGGAGGTCAGCAATGGCGGTCGTGGCACGGTAGGTTGTGTTATGTTACGTTTGGTTATGTTACGATCGGCTATGTTAGGAGGTGATTGCTTCGTCTTTTGTGCTACACACTGCTATTCGGCGGACTTTAGCGCACTACTGTGCTCTAGTGTGTTCAGCTTGGCACTGGGAAACCCAGTAATAGTGGTCTCGGCAAGTTATACTGAGTTATGTTACGCTCGGTTGGGTTATGGTAGCTAGGGTTATGTCTGGGTAACTTGGACTTTCGTGGTATACACATCTATTCGGTGGATATCTGCGCTCTACTGTGCTCTACTGTAATCTCTTCGACTCTGGGGATGCCAGCAAAAGTGGTGGCGGTGCGATAAGATGAGTAGTCTCGTTTGCTATGTTACGCCTGAATAGGTTAGGAGAGGGTGGCATTCACCTTTGTGGTATACACGGCTATTCGGTGGATTGCTACGATCCACATTGCTTTACTATTCCCTGCTCGACTTTCGGAAAGCCAGGAACAGTGTTCGCGGCACGTTAGTTTGTGTTTGTTTACGATTGGTTGTGTTAGGTTGGGATAAGTCTGGCTTGTGTAACTTTGACTTTCGTGCTTTACACACTTGTTCGGTGGATTCCTGCACTCTACTGTGCTGTACACTCCGCATGGCCCTGGAGGGCCAGCAATCGTGGTGGCGGCACGTTATGTTGAGCTTCGCCACGTTAGGCTAGGTCATGTTAGTTTGGTTAGGTTTCGACATCTTTGACACTGCTGGTGTACCCTGCGATTCTCTAGATTTCTGCGCTCTTCTCTCCTCTAATATGAGACACTTGGCCCTGGGGAGGACAGCAATGGTTGCGGCGGCACGTTAGGCTTGGTTTAGATACGTTTGGTTGTGTTGCGACTGGTTAGGTTCTGATAGGACAGCTCTCACTTTGGCGCCAGTCCCTGATTTCTGTTGGATGTCTCCTCTCCACTACGCTCTGATATGGTCTGCTTTGCTCTGGGGATGCAAGGAATTGTGGCCGCGGCACGTTTGTCTGTGTTATGTTACATGTATTTGGTTTAAGCTGGCATGGGTTAGGTTTGTGTAGCTTCGTCTTTTCTGCCATACACTGCGATTCTATGGATTTCTGCGCCCTACTCTCCTCCAATATGTTGTGCATGGCTCTGGGGAGGACGGCAATCATGGTCTCGGTACGTTATCCTTTGTCAGGTTACGTTTGGTTATGTCACGACAGTTTTCGTTAGCAAAGGATAGCTCCAACTTTTGTGCTATACACTGATATTCGGTGAATTCCTGCGTTCCTATATTCTCTAATATGTTCTGCTTGCCT
>NW_016942391.1:0-298 GCF_001483705.2 Eufriesea mexicana | reverse complement strand
CTACTCTCCTCTAATATGAGACACTTGGCCCTGGGGAGGACAGCAATGGTTGCGGCGGCACGTTAGGCTTGGTTTAGATACGTTTGGTTGTGTTACGACTGGTTAGGTTCTGATAGGACAGCTCTCACTTTGGCGCCACTCCCTGATTTCTGTTGGATATCTCCTCTCCACTACGCTCTGATATGGTCTGCTTTGCTCTGGGGATGCAAGGAATTGTGGCCGCGGTACGTTTGTTTGTGTTATGTTACATGTATTTGGTTTAAGCTGGCATGGGTTAGGTTTGTGTAGCTTTGTCTTT
>NW_016942390.1:403-688 GCF_001483705.2 Eufriesea mexicana | reverse complement strand
TTCAACCGAATGGCAAGTACAGCCATCTACTTGACAGAGAATAGTTCTATCCAAATCTGTAACGTGATATAGCATGTCGAATTGATCGCCTAACGCCTTCAATCCAATGGCAAGTACAGCCATCTTCTTGCCTGAGAATGAGCCTAATCAGAATCTAAAAGCTGCCATAGCCTCGTGATTAGATCGCCTAACGCCTTCAATCTAATGGCAAGTATAGCCACCTACTTGCCAGACAGTAGGTAGATTGAAAATCTATAATCTGTTATAGCCTGGTGAATAGATCGC
>NW_016942390.1:0-311 GCF_001483705.2 Eufriesea mexicana | reverse complement strand
AACGCCTTCAATCCATTGGCAAGTACAGCCACCTGGTTGCCAGGGAATAGGTCTATTCAAAATCTATAACGTTTTATACCTTGGTGAATAGATCGTCTAACGCCTTCAATCCAATGGCAAGTGCAGCCATCTGCTTGTCAGAGAAGGGGTCTATTCGAAATCTATAACCTGTTATAGCTTGGCGAATAGATATCCTAACGCCTTCAATCCAATGGCAAGTACAGCAATCTACTTGCCACAGAATAGGTCTACTCAAAATCTATAATCTGTCGTAGCTTGGAGAATAGGTCGCCTAACGTCTTCAACCAATG
>NW_016942389.1:0-890 GCF_001483705.2 Eufriesea mexicana | reverse complement strand
CCAGCAATAGTGAACTCGTCACGTTAGTCTTAGTCAGTCTACGTATTGTTTGGTTATGCTATGCCAGGTTTGGTTTGGGTTTCTCTTACTTTTGTGCCATACACTGCCATTTGGCGGCCTTCTCCGCTCTATTGTGCTCCAGTATATTCTAGTTGCCTCTGGGTACGCCAGCAAAAGAGGTCTCGGAACGTTAGGGTAGTTTAGGATGCGTATGATTATATTATGTTTGGATATGTTAGGATAGGGTAGTTTCGACTTTTGTGCTATACACAGATGCTCGGTGGACTTCTGCGCTCTGCTATGCTCTAGTATATCCTGCTTGTCACTGGCGAGTGCAGCAACAGTGGTCTCGGTACGTTAGGTTGTGTTAGGCTATGTTTGGTTATGTAATGTAGGTTTCAGTTAGGCTTGGTTAGCTTCGACTTTTCCGATATACACTGCGATTACATGAATTCCTGCGGTCAACTGTCCACTAGTGTGTTCCGATTGACTCTGTGTAGGCCAGAAATAGTGGTCGCGGCACGTCAGTGTAAATTAGGATACGTTCGGGTATGTTACGATTATGTAGGTTAGGAGAGGATAGCTACGCCTTTAGTGCTGTGGTCTGGTATTATGTGGATTTCTGCGCCCTTGAGTGCTCAAATATTTTCAGCTTCTCTCTGGCAAGGCAAGCGATTCTGGATTCGGCACGTATGATGTGCCAGATTAGCTTCGGTCAGGTTGGGTCGGGCAAAGTTTGGTCGGGATAGCTTTAACTTTTGCGGCGTACACTGCCATTTGGAGGATTTCCGCACTCTAATGAGCCCTAGCATGCCCTGCTTTGCTCTTGGAACGCCAGAAATTGTGGTCTCGACACGTCATGTTAAGTCAGCCTACGTCCGGTTAGGTTG
>NW_016942388.1:0-2188 GCF_001483705.2 Eufriesea mexicana | reverse complement strand
GTATGGTTGTATATATGTATGCATGTATGGATGGATGGATGTATGAATGGATGGACGTATTGATGGATGGAAGAATGGTGGGATAAGTGTATGGGTGGTTGGATGTATGGATGCGTTTGTGGAAGTACGTACGTGTGGATGTATGTATGGACGTATGTATTGATGTTTGTATGGATGTATGAACATATGGGTGGATGGATGTATATTTGTATGGATGTATGGATGGATGGATGTATGTACTAATGTATGTATGGATGTATGGATGGATGGTTGGATTGGTGGATGGATGTATTGATGAATCGGTTTATGGGTCGATGGATGCCTGGATGGATGGCTGTCTGGATGGATGGATGTATGGATGGATTGGGGTATGTATGGGCGGATGTACGGACGTATGTATGGATTTATGGATGTATGGATGTATGTAAGCATGTATGCATGGCTGTATGAATGGATGTTTGTATGGATGTATGTATGGATGTTCGTATGGATGTATGCAAGCATGTATGTATGGAAGTATGTATGGATGAATGTTTGTGTGAATGTATGGATGTACTTATTTGTATGGATGTATGGAGGGATGGATGTCTGTATGTATGGATGTATGTATGGATGGGTGGCTGTATGGGTGGACGGACGTGTGTATGGTTTGTTGTATGGGTGGAAAGACATACGGATATGTGGATGTATGATTGTATATATGTATGTATGTATGGATTGATGAATGTATGGATGGATGGGCGTATTGAAGGATGGATGAATGGAGGGATAATTTTACGTGTGGATGGATGTATGGATGTGTGTATGGAGGGACGTATGCGTGGATGTAGGTATGGACGTATGAATGGATGTTTGTATGGATGTATGAGCATATAAATGGATGGATGAATCGATGGGTGGACGCATGGATGAATGGTTGGCTGGATGGGTGGATGTACGGCTGTATGGATATGTGTATGGACGTATGTATGGCTGTATGTACGGATTTAAGTATGGATGTATGTGTGGGGGTATGCATGAATGTATGTATGTATGGTTGCATGGTTGGATGTATGGTTGTGTGTATGGATGTATGGATGGATGGATGGATTGGTGGATGGATGTATGGATGGATTGATGGATGTAAGGTTGGATGTATTTAAGGATGGGTGGATGGATAGATGTATGTATGGATGAATGTACGGATGTATGTATGGATGTATGCATGGATGAATGTATGGATGTATGTAGGGATGTATGTATGCATGTATGTAAGGATGTATGTATGTGTGTATGTATGGATGTATGTTTGGTTGTATGTATGTATGTATGTATTTGTGTATGTATGAATGTATTAATGGTCCGTAGGATCGGTGGGTGGATGTACGGATGGATGGAAGTGTGGATGGTTTGAGGTATGGATGGGCGAATGTACGGATGTACGGATGTATGGATGTATATATGTATGGATGTACGTATGTAGGGATGTATGGAAGGATGGAGGTACGAATGGATGGATTTATGGATGTATGGATGTGTGGATGTGTTGATGGATGGATGGATGGTTGTATGAATGGATAGATTTATGGATCGATGGATGTATGGAAGGGTGGATGTATGGATGGGTGGATGAATGGATGGGTGTCTGTACGCGATGGATGGATGTATGGATGGATTGCGGTATGGTTGGACGGATGGACGGATGTATGGAAGTATGTTTGTATGAATGTATTGATGTATGGTTGTTTGGATGTTTGAATGTTTGGGCGGAAGTATGGGTGGATGGCTGGATGGATGGATGGACGGATGGTTGGCTGCACGGAGGATTGGATGGACCGACAGGTGGATGGAAGAATGGATCGAAGGATGAACGAATGGAAGGATGTGTATGCGGATTTATGAATGAACGGATGTTTGTGTGGTTGTATGTATGGAAATATGTATGGATGTATGTGAGGATATATGTATGTATGGATGGATGGATGTATGTATGTTCGTCTGTATGGATGTATGAATTTATGGACGGATGGAAGTATAAACGGGTGAACGTATGGATGGATGGTTGTGCGGATGGATGTATTTATGGATGTATGTATGGTTGTATGTACGGATGTACGTATGGATGTATGTGTGGGTATATGTATGGATGTATGTATGGATGTATGGAAGGATGGATGTTTGGATGTATGGATGTATGTATGGATGTTTG
>NW_016942387.1:0-558 GCF_001483705.2 Eufriesea mexicana | reverse complement strand
TTTCTGCGCTCTACTGCGTTCTGGTACATTCCGCGTGGCTCTGCGGTTGTCAGCAGTGGTGGTATCGGCACGTCAGGTTCAGATTTGTTGCGTATGACTATGTTTTAGGTAAGGACACGCTTGGCTAGACTTTTGCGCTATACATAGATATTCGGTGGATTTCTTCTTTCTAGTGTGCTACAATATGCTCCGCTTGGATCTGGGAAGGCCAGCAATGTTCATCCCGTCCCGTTGTGTGGTGTTGTTCTACGCTTCTGCAGGTTAGAGTAGATCAACTTGGGTCATGCTGTGTTCGACTTCTGTGCGGTGGTTCTCGGTGCCCTGCTGTACTCTAGAATATCCTGCTCGGATCTGTGGAGGCCAGAAATTGTCGTCTCTGCACCTTGGGTTGAGCTACCCTATGTTCGGTCATATTAAGTTTAGTGAGGTTAGGATAGGAAAGACTAGACTTTTCTGCTATACACTATCATCCTCCGATTTCTGCTCTCCACTGATGTCTGACATTTCCTGCTCGACTCTGGGGAGACGACCAATAGCTGTCGCGACACGTTAGACTGA
>NW_016942386.1:0-253 GCF_001483705.2 Eufriesea mexicana | reverse complement strand
GGCAAGTGCAGCCATCTACTTGCCAGAGAATAGGCCTATTCAAGATATATAATCTGTTATAGCCTGGAGAATAGGTCGCCTAACGTCTTCAACCAATGGCAAAAACAGCCATCTACTTGCCAGAGAAAAAGTCTATTCAAAACCTATAAGCTGCCATAGCTTGGTGATTAGATAGCTTATTGCCTGCAATCCAATGGCAAGCACAGCCATCTTCATGCCAGGGAATTGGTCTATTCAAAATCTATTACCTGTT
>NW_016942385.1:0-1061 GCF_001483705.2 Eufriesea mexicana | reverse complement strand
TGCATAAATAATGAGGAAATATTCCATTGGCGTGCAATAGACTTTCAAGGCAATAGAATCATGGCGGAAAGTTCAATTTTATTGTCTTTTTCCATGAATATCGTGGTGAGCTAACTTTCTCGCATAAATAAGGAGGAATGATCCTTCTGGAGTGCTACAGCCATTGCAATGCAGTAGAATCTGGATGGAAAATTCAATTTTATTGACATTTTTAACTAATATCGTGGAGAGCTAACTTTCATGCATAAATAAGGAGGAAAGATTCAATTGGCGTTCTATAGCCTTTGCAGTGCTATACAATCTGTCTTGAAAGTTCAATTTTATTGTCTTTTTCCATGAATATCGTGGTGAGCTAACTTTCTCGCATAAATAAGGAGGAATGATCCTTCTGGAGTGCTACAGCCATTGCATTGCTATAGTATCTGGCTGGAAAATTCAATTTTATTGACATTCTCGCCTAATATCGTGGTGAGCTAATTTTCTTGCATAAATAAGGAGGAAAGATTCAATTGGCGTTCTATAGCCTTTGCAGTGCTATACAATCTGTCTTGAAAGTTCAATTTTACTAACAGTTTCTGCGAATATCGTGGTGAGACAACTTTCTCGCACAATTAAGGGGGAAATATTCTATTGGCGTGCTACAGACTTTCCAATGATATAGAATCATCCTGGAAAGTTAAATTTTATTGTCATTTTCGACTAATATCGTAGTGAGCTACCATTCTTGCATAAATAAGGTGGAAATATTCCATTGGCGTGCAATAGACTTTCAAGGCAATAGAATCATGTTGGAAAGTTCAATTTTATTGTCTTTTGCCACGAATATCGTGGTGAGCTTCCTTTCTTGCATAAATAAGGAGGAATGATGCTTCTGGAGTATTATAGCCGTTGCAATGCAGTAGAATCTGGCTAGAAAGATCCGTTTCATTGACATTTTTAACTAATATCGTGGAGAGCTAACTTTCATGCATAAATAAGGAGGAAAGAGTCTATGGGCCTCCTGTAGCCATTGCAATGCTCGTGAATCTGGCTGGAAAATTCAATTTTGTTGACAGTTTCGA
>NW_016942384.1:0-348 GCF_001483705.2 Eufriesea mexicana | reverse complement strand
ACTATGTTACGACTTATTCCATATATAATGAAATTGACGGGCAATTTGTACATTTATTTTATTGCAACTCGTGATATAACACATATGCAGGAAGAGTAGCTAGCTATGGCACACATTGATATTTTTAGCCAATAATTGAAATACGTGTATTTTATTTTTTACAGTTGTGGTAATAGAGGTGGATCTGTTATATAAAGGAAACGATCAATCGGATTCTTATTTGTTTCGTCATTTGTCATCTGAACAATGCACAGTACACATGTATTACTAGAACGTTATACTCTATGTTGCGGCCCTAGGACCGCAATGTCCCAAGTCAAGTGGAGGCCTGTTTATGCCTCTATTGTA
>NW_016942383.1:0-525 GCF_001483705.2 Eufriesea mexicana | reverse complement strand
GCAATTAGATGGCTGTAGTTGCCATTGGTTGAAGGCGTTAGGCGACCTATTCACCAAGCTATATCATGTTACAAATTTTGAATAGACCTTTCAAGTAGATGTCTGTACTTGCCATTGGATTGAAGGTGTTAGGCGCCCTATTCGCCAAGCTATAACAGATTATATATTTTGGTTAGAACAAATCTCTGGCAAGTTGTTGGCTGTACTTGCCATTGGATTGAAGGCGTTAAGCGATCTATTCACCATGCTATAACAGGTTATAGATTTCGAATAGACCTCTTCTCCGGTAACTAGATGGCTGTACTTGCCATTAGCTTGAAGGCGTTAGGCGATCTAATCGCCAAACTGTGAAAGCTTATAGATTTTGAATAGACTTATTCTCTGTCATGTAGATGGCTGTCTTTGCCATCGGATTGAAGGCCTTAGGCGATCTACTCTCCAAGCTGTAGGAGGTTATAGATCTTGATTAGACCTAGTCTCTGGCAATTAGATGGCTCTACTTGCCATTGGTTGAAGGCGTTATGC
>NW_016942382.1:0-1333 GCF_001483705.2 Eufriesea mexicana | reverse complement strand
TAAAACTGAATTTTGCAGCCAGATACTACAGAAATGCAATGGCTATAGCACGCCAATAGAATCCACCCTCCTTATTTTAGCAAAAAAGGGAGCTCACTACGATATTAGTCCTAGCTGTCAATAAAATTGTATTTTCCAGCCAGATTCTACAGCATTGCAATGGCTACAGCACTCCAAATGGATTTTGCTTCCTTTCTTAGGCATGGAAGTCAGCTCACCACGATATTAGCCGAAAATGTCAGTAACATCTTATTTTCCTGATAGATTCTGTAGCACCGAAATGCCTATGGCACACCAATAGGATCTTTCCGCCTTATATATGTTAGAAAGATGGCTCACCGCGGTATTAGTCGAAAATGTCAATAAAATTGAGTTTTCCAGCCAGATACACTAGAAATGCAATGGCTATAGCAGGCGAATAGTATCTACCCTCCTTATTTATGCAAAAAAGGTAGCTCACCACGATATTAGTCGAAAATGTCAGTAAAATTGATTTTTCCATGCAGATTCCAGATCATTGCAATGTCTATGGCACGCCAAAAGTATCTTTCCTCCTTACCTATGCATGGAAGTTAGCTAACCACGATATTAGTCGAAAATGTCAATAAAATTGAACTTTCCAGCCAGATTCTACAGGATTGCGGTGGCTAAAGCAGGTCAATAGAATCTTAACAACTTATTTATGCAAGAAAGGTAGCTCACCACGATATTAGTCGAAAATGTCAGTAAAATTGATTTTTCCATGCAGATTCCTTTTTTCCATGCAGATTTCAGATCATTGCAATGTCTATGGCACGCCAAAAGTATCTTTCCTCCTTACCTATGCATGGAAGTTAGCTCACCACGATATTAGTCGAAAATGTCCATAAAATTGAATTTTCCAGCCAGATTCTAATGCACTGCAATGGCTATAGCACGCCAAAAGGATCTTTCCTCCTTTCCCAAGCAAGGAAGTTAGCTCACCACGATATTAGTCGAAAATGTCGACAAAATTGAATTTTACAGCCAGATACTATAGGAATGCAATAGCTATAGCACGCCAATAGAATCTACGTTCCCTATTTTAGCAAAAAAGGGAGCTCACTACGATATTAGTCGAAACTGTCAATGAAATCGAACTTTCCAGCCAGATTCTATAGCATTGCAAAGACTATAGCACGCCAACAGAATCTTTCCTCCTTATTTATGCAAATAAAGCAGCTCACCACGATATTGGTCGAAAATGTCAATAAAATTGAATTTTACAGCCAGATTCCAGAGCACTGCAATGGCTTTAGCACGCCAGTAGAATTTCCCCTCCATACTTATGCAAGGAAGTCAGCTCACCACGATA
>NW_016942381.1:0-538 GCF_001483705.2 Eufriesea mexicana | reverse complement strand
TGGATGGATGGATTTATGGATGTATGGATGGATAGATGTATGGAAAGGAGGACGTATGGAAGGGTGTATGTATGGATGAAAGGTTGTGTGGATGGATGGATGTATGGATGGGTTGAGGTATGGATGGACGTATGTTCGGAAGTATGGATTTATGGATGTGTGGATGTATGAAAGCATGGATGGATGGATGTATGGATCGATGGATGTATGGATGGGTTGAGGTATGGATGGACGTATGTTCGGAAGTATGGATTTATGGATGTGTGGATGTATGAAAGCATGGATGGATGGATGTATGGATCGATGGATGTATGGATGGGTTGAGGTATGGATGGACGTATGTTCGGAAGTATGGATTTATGGATGTGTGGATGTATGAAAGCATGGATGGATGGATGTATGGATCGATGGATGTATGGATGGTTGGATGTATGAGTGGATGGATGTATGGTAGTATTGGTATATAGATGTGTGTATGTATGAATGTATGTATGGATGGATGTATGGATGGATAGATGTACGGATCGATCGATGTATG
>NW_016942380.1:0-273 GCF_001483705.2 Eufriesea mexicana | reverse complement strand
TACATACATACATACATCCATACATCCATACATCCATTCCTCCATCCAACCGTACATCCGCCCGACCATACATCCGTGCATTCATAAATCCGTATATCCATAAATCCATCCATCCATACTTCCATCCATCCATACATACATCGATACATACATCCATACATCCATTCATTCATTCATCAATCCATCCATACATGCATACACATATACGTACATACATTCATACATCCGTACATCCATACATTCGTACATCCATACATCCATACATCCATGCAT
>NW_016942379.1:0-956 GCF_001483705.2 Eufriesea mexicana | reverse complement strand
AGGCTATAGCAAGCCAATAGAATCATTCATCCTTATTTATGCAAGGAAGTTAGCTCTACACGGCATTAGTCAAAAATGTTTATAAAATTGAGTTTTCCAGTCAGATTCTAGTGCATTGCAAAGGCTATAGCACTCCGATCGGATCTTTCCTCCGTACCTATGCAAGGAAGTAACCTCACCACGAAATTAGTCGGAAATGTCAATAAAATTGAATTTTCCAGGTATATTCTATTGCATTGCAAGGCCAATAGCACGCCAATAGAATGCCAATAGTATCTATCCTACTTATATATGCGAGAAAGTTATCTCAACACCATATTAGCCGAAAATGTCAATAAAATTGAATTGTCCAACCACAATCTATATCATCGCAATGTCTACAGCACGCCAGTAGAAGCTACCCTATTGAATTTTCCAACCACACTCTATATCATAGCAATGTCTACAGCACGCCAATAGAATCTACCCAGCTTATTTAGGCAGGAGAGGTAGCTCACCACGATAATAGTCGAAACTGTCAATAATATTGAACTTTCCAGCAATATTCTCTAGCATTGCAGAGCATATAGCACGCCAATAGAGTCTTTCCTCCTTACCTATGCAAGGAAGTAAGCTCACCACGAAATTAGACGAAAAAGTCAATAAAATTGAGTTTTCCACGAAGATACAATAGCATTGCAATGCCTATAGCACGCCAATGGAATCTATCCACCTTATTTATGCGGGAAAGTTAACTCACCACGATATTAGCCGAAAATCTCAATAAAACTGAATTTTCCAAACACATTCTACATCATTGCAATGTCTATAGCACGCCAAATGAATCTACTGTGCTTATTTAGGCAAGAAAGTCACCTCACCACGATAATAGCCGAAACTGTCAATAATATTTCACTTTCCAGCCAGATTCTATAGTATTGTAATGGCTATAGCACGCCAATAGAATCATTCCTCCT
>NW_016942378.1:0-2584 GCF_001483705.2 Eufriesea mexicana | reverse complement strand
TGTTTGGATATGTTCTGTTGGTTTGGGTTAACTGTGGGGAACTTCGACTTTTCTGATACACTCCGCGATTGCAAGGATGTCTGCGTTCTAATCTCCACTATTGAGTTCTGCTTGTCTCTGGGAGACCAGCAATAGTGGTTGCGGCACGTTAGGTTTAAACGTTTTACGTTCGGCTGTGTTATGTTTGGATAGGTGTGGAGGGGATAGCTTTGGCTTTAGTGCTATAGTATGCTATTAGGTGTATTTGTGAGCCCTACTCTGGACTAATATTTTCTGCTTGTCTCTGGGGAGACCAGCAATAGTGTTTGCGGCACGTTAGGTTGAGTTATGTTACGTTTCGCTATGTTACGTTAGCCTAGGTTAGGCGAGGACAGCTTTGACTTTGGTGCTACAGTATGCTACTAGGTGTATTCCTGCGCACTGCAGTGCTCTAATAATTTCGCCTTGACACCGGGAATGCCAGCGATAGGGGTCTCTGCACGTTATGTAGAGTCACGGTACGTTCGGTTAGGTTGAGTTAGGCTAAGTCTGGTTAGGATATCTTTATCTTTTGTGCTGTACACCGCTATTCGGTGGATTTCTGCGCTCTATTGTGCTCTAGTGTCTCCTGCTTGGCCAGATGAGGGCAGTAATAGCGGCCACGGCGCGTTAGTTTGAGTTAGGCCATATATAGCTCGGTTCAGTTGGTTTGGGCTAAGTTAGAGCAGCTTTGACTTCTCCCATGTACACAGCGATTCTATGGACTTCTGCGTTGTACTCTGCACAAATGTGTCCTGCTTGGTTCTGTGGAGGGTTGCAATAGTGGTCACGGCACGATAGGTTTAGTCATCTTACTTTCTGTTATGTTACGGTTGGATAGGTTAGGAGAGGTTAGCTTTGACTTTAGTAATATAGTCTGCTATTAGTTGGTTTCCTGCGCTCTACAGAGCTCTAATATCTTCAGCTTGGCTCTGGGAATGTCAGCAATAGTGGTCTCGGCTAGTTATGTTTTGCCAGGTTACGTTCGGCTTAGCGGGGTCAGGCAATGTTTGGACAGCATAGCTTCAACTTTCTTGCTGAACACAGATATTCGGTGGATTTCTGCGCTGTACTGCGACCTAGTAAGCCCTGCTTGGCTCTAGAGAGTGCAGCAATGGCGGTCTCGGCACGTTAGTTTGAGTTATGCTATGTTTGGGCATGTTCTGTCTCTTTTTTGTTAGGTTCGCGTAGTTTTTACTTTTCTGACATACACTGTGATTCTATGGATTTTTGCGTTCTACTCTCCACTAGCGTGGAGAGTCTGCTTGGCTCTGGGGAGGCCAGCAACATTTACCGAATAACGTTAGGTTGAATTGGGCTACGTTTGGCTGTGCTACGGTTGGTTTGGTTAGGAGGGGTAGCTTCGTCTTTAGTGCTATAATCGGCAATTAGGTGTATTTCAGCGCCCTACTCTGCCGTAACGTGTTTTGCTTGGCTCTGGTCGGCCAGCAACAGGACTCACAGGACAACAGCTTGAGTTAGGTTACGTCTCATTTCGTTAGGTTGGGATGGCTTGATTAGGATTTCCTTGACTTTTGTGCAATGCACTGCTATTCGGAGGATGCCCGAGCTCTACATAGCTCTGCTATGCTCCGTTCGGGTCTGGGGAGGTGGGCAATAGAGGTCGTGGCACGTTAGGTTGAGTTAGGTAATGTTTGGTTAGGATAGGTTAGACAAAGTTTGGTCAGGTTTACTTTGACTTTCGTGCTGTACACTGCCTTTCGGTGCATTCCTGTGATCTACTGTGTTCTGCTTTATTCTGTTCAGCTCAAGGGTTGCCAGCACCAGTTGTCGCGGCACGTTATGTTGAGTTATGCTAAGTTCGGTTAGGTTATGTTAGGTCAGGTTAGGTTTGGATATCTTGCACTCTTGTGCTATACTTTGCTATCCGGGGTACTTCTGCGCTCTGCTGTGTCGTAGTATATCCTGCCTGGCGTTGGGGATTCCAGCAATATTTGTCTCGGTACGTTAGGTTTAGTTATGCCATGTCTGGTGGGGAAAGGATAGAATAGTTTAGACTTTTGTGCTATACACTGCTGTTCCGTGTGTCTCTGCGCTCTACCGTGCTCTATTACATACTGCTTGTCTCCGGCGAGGCGAGAGTTAGTGGTTTGCGGCACGTTATTTTGAGCTGGGTTATGTTTCGTTAGGCCAAGTTTGGTTAGGGTAGCATTGACTTTCGTGCTATACACTGCTATTCGGTGTATTTCTGTGATCTGCTGTGATCTACTACATTCCGCCTGTCTGGGCGGAGGCCTGGAGCAGAGGTCACTGCAGGTATTGTTGAGTTATGCTACGTTTGTTTGTCAGGTTACGACAGGTTATGCTAGGATACCTAAGGATTTTGTGCTATTCACTGCAATGCAGTGGATTTCTGCTTTCTACCGTGCTCTTAAACATCCAGCTCGTCTCTGTGGAGGCCTGCACTAGTGGTTTCTTCATATTAGGTTTAGTTACGTTACTTTGGATATGTTACGTTTCGCTAAGTTAGGATAGGCTACTTTGACCTTTGTGCTATTCACTGCTATTCGGTGGATTTCTCCGCTCTAATGTGCTCTAGTATACC
>NW_016942377.1:0-999 GCF_001483705.2 Eufriesea mexicana | reverse complement strand
GAAATCATATAATAGCAGCGCGCAGCACAATAGTCACAGCTGTCCAAACCTAACCCAAGTTAACATGACCTTACCACCCGTAGCGTCATACAACTTAAGTACCGTGACCGCTATTGCTGGACCCCCAAGGGCCAAGGAGGATGTAGAAGAGCGCAGTAGAGCTCAGAGATCCTCCGGGTTGAAGTGTATAGCACGAAAGTCAAAGATAACATAACTGAGTTTGACCTACCTTCTGTTTGACCTACCTTAACCTAACCAAACACAACACTACTCGACCTAACGCGTATAGCGCAAAAGGGTGGTCTACCGTATCCTATCATAACGAATCGTAATATAAAGATACGTTGCATATATGAACCTAGCGCGACGAGACCACTGCGGCTGACCTCCCCTGTGCCAAGCAGGATATAATAGAAGCGCAGAAGTCCGTAGAATCGCGGTGTACAGCCCAAAAGTGGTAGATATCGGAACATAACCCAACAAAACCTAACATAACCACACGTAGTCTGGCGAAATCTAACGTGCCGCAACCTGTATTTCTGGCCTCCACAGGGTCGGGCAGAGCATATTAGGGGAGAGTAGAGCGCACAAATCCGTAGGATCGCAGCGTATAGCAGAAAAGTAGAACAAGCGTAGCATATTAGAGGATAGCGGAGCGCAGAAGCTCATAGAGTCGCAGTGTATAGCACAAAAGTCAAGGCTACCCTCTACTGCACTTGCCAAACTTAACACAACCGAACGTAGCCTAACTAATACTAAAGTGCCGAGACCACTATTACTGGCCTCCTCATAGTAGAGCGAGGTACTGTACAACAATGTGGAGCGTAGAAATCCAGCGAATAGCAGTGTATAGCGCTAAAGTCGAAGCTGCGCTATCCTTACATATCCAAAGGTGATTAATCCAAACGTAACCTAACACAGCTTGAAGACTCGAAGCCACTATTATTGAAATCCCCAGTGCCATGCAGAATACAATAGAGCCCATTAGAGCGCGGAAAT
>NW_016942376.1:0-606 GCF_001483705.2 Eufriesea mexicana | reverse complement strand
GCAATTCTACGTTTTGGTAGGTTTGGCTGGTTCAGGTTAGGTAAGGATATCTACGGTTTTTTTGCTGTTCACTACAGTGTGGTGGGCTTCTGCGATTGTGCTCTAGTTCACTCTGCTCGCCTCTGTGGAGGCCGGCAATAGCTTGCTGATCATGTCGGGTTGAGTTAGGCTTCGTCTAGGTGTGTTACGTTTGGCTGGGTTAGGAGAGGCTACTTTGTCCTCTGCGCTATTGACAGGTATTCGGTTCATTCCTGCGCTCTAATGTGCTCCAATATGCTCTGTGTGGCTCTCGGAATGCCAGCGATGTTGGTCTCGTCAAGTTATGTTTAGCTATACTTCGTTTGGATAGGTAAGGTATGGTCGGGGTATGTCAGGATATGTTTGACTTTTCAGCTATACGCTGCAATTCGGTGGATTTATGCGCTCCGCTGTGCTCTAGTATATTCTTCTTGGCTGCGGGAGGCCAGCAGTAGTGGCCTCGGTATGTTAGGTTGAGATATGCCACGTCTGGTTATGTTACGTTTGGTGAGGTTAGGATAGCGTAGTCTTGTGGTCTGTGCTATACACTGCTATTAGCGGATATCTGCGCTCTACTGTGTTCCAATA
>NW_016942375.1:0-1715 GCF_001483705.2 Eufriesea mexicana | reverse complement strand
GTACGCTGCTATTCTACCGATTTCAGCGTCCTACATTGCTCTGCTATACTCTGCTTAGCTCGAGCGTGGCCAGCAATAACTGTCGTGCACACCAGGTTGTGTTACGTTAAGTTCGGATATGTTACGTTTGGTCAGGTTAGGAGAGGATATCATTGACTGTTGTACTGCACACTGACATTCTATGGAGCTCTGCGCTCTACTGAGCGCTGTCACACACTGCTTGCGTTTGTGGACGCCAGGAGAAATTGGTCGCGGCAGATTTGGTTGAGTTACGTTCAGTGCGTTTATGCTAGGCTTTGCTAGGCTTGGTTGTGGCGGCTTTGACTTTTGTGCTGTACACAGCCATTCGGTCGACATCAGCACTCTTATGTGTGCTATCACACTGTGCTTGTCTCAGTGCACGCCAGGAATAGTGCTCACGGCACGATAGGTTGTGTCATATTTCGTTTCGCTAGGTCAAGCTCAGTTAGATTTAGTTAGAATATCTTCGACTTTTGAACTATGGACTGCTGTCTGTACTTCTCCAGCGTTCTACGTTGCTCTGCTATACTCTGCTTAGCTCTCATGAGGCCTGCAGTAGCGGTTGTGGCACGTCAGTCCGTGTTATGTTACCTCCGCTTGTGTTACGTTTGGTTAGGTTAGGACAGGGTAGATTTGGCATTTGTTATACACCGCTGTTCGGAGGATTTCTGCGGTGTACACTGCCCTATTATTCTCTGCTAGACCCTGGGGGCGGGGCGAGTAATGGTGGCCTCAGCACGTTAGATTTAGTTAGAGTGCGTTCGGTTAGGTTACGCTTAGTTCGGTTACGAACGGATAGCTTTCACCTTAGTGCTATACACTGCCATTCCATGGACCTCTGCTCTCGGCTCACCTCTAGGACGCCATGCTTGGCGATGGGGAGGCCAACAATTGTGGGCTGGGTTTGTTAGATTCGGATTGGATACGTTTCATTAGGGTAGGCTTGGTCAGGTTTGGCCAGGATATCTTCCAATTTTTGCTATACACTGCTATTCGGAGCGATTTCTACGCTCTACGATGCTCTACTGCTTTCTGCTCGGATCCCGGGAGGCCAGCAATGGTGGTCGTGGCACCCCTGATTTGGATATGTCACGTTTAGTTATGCTGCGTTTGGTCAGGCTACGAGAGCATAGCTTCGACTTCTGTGCAATACACTGCCATTCGATGGATTTCTCTGCGCTGCTGTGCTCTAATTTGCTCTGCTTCGCTCTGGCGAGGTCAGAAACAGAGGCCTCAGCATGTTAGGCAGGGCTAGATTACGTTTGGTTAGCTTTCGTTTTACAGAGGCCTCGGCATGTTAGGCAGGGCTAGATTACGTTTGGTTAGCTTTCGTTTGCATGGGTTAGGTTTGGACAGCTTTGACTTTTGCGCCATGCACCTACGGCGATTTTACGGATTTTTTCGCCCTACTCTCGTATGATGTGTTTTGCATGGCCCTGAGGTGGCCAGCAATGGTGGAACCGCGGCACGATAGGTTGGCTTGCATTAAGCTTGGTTAGGTTACCTTACGCCGGATTAGTTTGGGATAGCTTTGACTATGGAGGTAGATAATGCTCTTCCATGGACTCCTGCGCTCTACATTGCGCTATCACAATCCGCCTGTCTCCGGGGTCGCTAGGTATAGTGGTCGCGGCACGTTTGGTTGAGTTGTCTTACGGTCGGTTAGGCTAGGTTATGCTTTGTTTGGTGCGTAT
>NW_016942374.1:379-2726 GCF_001483705.2 Eufriesea mexicana | reverse complement strand
TTCTTGCATAAACAAGGAGGAAAGATAGTATTGGCAAGCTAAAACCATTGCAATGCTATAGAACCTGGCCGGAGAGTTCAATTTCATTGACATTTTCGAATAATATTTTGGTGCGCTGCCTTTCTTACAGAAGTAAGGAGGAAAGATACTTTTGGCGTGCTATAACCATTGCAATGATATAGAATGTGCCTGGCAGATTCAATTTTATTGACAGTTTCGACTAATATCGTGGTGAGCTAACTTTCTTGCATAAATATGGAGGAGAGATTCTACTGGCATGCTTTAGACATTGCAATGCTATGGAATCGTCCTGGAAAATTCAATTTTATTGTCATTTTCGACTAATATCGTGGTGAAATAACTTCCTTGCATAAGTAAGGAGGAAAGATCCTTTTGGAGTGCTATTGAGATTGCAATGTCGTAGAGTCTGGCTGGAAAATTCAATTTTATTGACATTTTTGACTAATATCGGGGAAAGCTGACTACCCTGCATAAACAAGGTGGAAAGAATCTATTGGTGTGCTATAGCCATTTCAATACTATAGAATCTGGCTGGAAAGTTCAATACCATTGACAGTTTCGACTATTATCGTGGTGCGCTACCTTCCTTCCCTAAGTAAGGGGGAAAGATCCTTCTGGAGTGCTGTAGTAATTGCAATGCAGTAGAATCTGGCTGGAGAACTCAATTTTATTGACAGTTTCGACTAATATCATGGTTAGCTGTCCATCTTGCATAAATAAGGACGAAAGATTTTATTGGCGTACTATAGCCATTGCAATCCACTGGAATCTGGCTGGAAAGATCAATTTTATTGACAGTTTCGACTAATATCATGGCTAGCTGTCCATCTTGCATAAATAAGGAGTTTAGATCCTACTGGCGTGCTATAGCCATTGCAATGTTATAGAATGTGGCTGGGAAATTCAATTTTATTGACTTTTTCGATTAACATCGTAGTGAGCTAACTTTCTTCCATAAATAAGGATGAATGATCCTATTGGCTTGCTATAGCCTTCGCAATGGTATAGAATCTGGCTGGAAAATTCAATTTTACTGACATTTTCGACTAATATCGTAGTGAAATACCTTTCTTGCATAAATAAGGAGGAGAGATTCTATTTGCGTGCTGTAGCCGTTCAAGTGCTGTAGAATCTGGCTGGAGAATACAATTGTATTGACATCTTCCTCTAATATTGTGGTGAGCTGCCCCTCTTTCATAACAAGGTGGAAAGCTTCTACTGGCCCGCTATAGCCATTGCAATGATATGGAATGCGCTTGGCAGATTCAATTTTATTGACACTTTCGACTAATATCGAGATGAGCTAACTTTCTTGCATAAATAAGGACGAAAGATTCTATTGGCGTGCTATAGCCATTTCAATAATATGGAATCTGGCTGGAAAGTTCAATGTTATTGACAGTTTCGACTATTATCGCGGTGAGCTACCTTTCTTGCCTAAATAAGCAGGGTAGATTGTGTTGACGTGCTATAGACATTGCAATGCAGTAGAATCTGGCGGGAAAATTCAATTTTATTGACATTTTCGACTAATTTAGTGGTGAAGTTACTTTCTTGCATAAATAAGGAGGACAGATTCTATTGCCGTGCTACAGCCATTGCAATGCTATAGAATCTGCCCGGAAAATTCAATTTTATTGTTATTTTCTACTAATATCGTGGTGAGCTAACTCCATTGTATACGTAAGGAGGGAGAATCCTAATGGCCTACTATTGCCATTGCAATGCTATAGGATCTGGCTGGAAAATTCAATTTTATTTACATTTTCGACTAATATCGTGGTGAGCTAACTGTCTTACATAAATAAGGAGGATGGATTCCATTGGCGTGCTATTGCCATTGCATTGCTATAGGATCCCGCTGGAAAATTCAGTTTTACTGACATTTTCGACTAATATCATGGTGAGCTAACTTTCTTTCATTAATAAGGAGGAAAGATTCGATTGGCATGCTATAGCCATTGCAATGCTATAAAATGAGGCAAGAAAATTCAATTTTATTGACATTTTCGACTAATATCGTGGTGAGCTGACTGTCTTGCATAAATAAGGAGGAAAGATTCCATTAGCGTGCTATAGCCATTGCGGTGCTATAGAATCTGGCTGGAAAATTCAATTTTATTGTCATTTTCGACTAATATCGTGGTGAAATAACTTCCTTGCATAAGTAAGGAGGAAAGATCCTTTTGGAGTGATATTGAGGTTGCAATGTCGTAGAGTCTGGCTGGAAAATTCACTTTTATTGACATTTTTGACTAATATCGGGGAAAGCTGACTACCCTGCATAAACAAGGCGGAAAGAATCTATTGGCGTGCTATAGCCATT
>NW_016942374.1:0-300 GCF_001483705.2 Eufriesea mexicana | reverse complement strand
TGCATAAACAAGGCGGAAAGAATCTATTGGCGTGCTATAGCCATTTCAATACTATAGAGTCTGGCTGGAAATTTCAATTTTATTCTCATTTTCTACTAATATCGTGGTGAGCTAACTATCTTGCATAAGCAAGGAGGAATGATTATATTGGCAAGCTATAACCATTGGAATGCTATAGAATCTGGCCGGAAAATTCAATTTTATTGTCATTTTCGACTAATACCGTGGAAAGCAGTCTTCCTTGCATATGCAAGATGGAAAGAATCTATTGACGTGCTATAGACATAGCAATGCAGTAGA
>NW_016942373.1:0-583 GCF_001483705.2 Eufriesea mexicana | reverse complement strand
GCAAAGAAGTATCATCTGTCAGACATTTTATGTGATGCAAAGCTTTAGTCAGATATCTTTAGCAATGCAAAGTAGTATCACCGGTCAGACATTATCGGTGGTGCAAAGTAGTAACACCGGTCAGACATTTTCAGTGATGCAAAGTAGTATCATCTGTCAGACATTTTATGTGATGCAAAGCTTTAGTCAGATATCTTTAGCAATGCAAAGTAGTATCACCGGTCAGACATTTTCAGTAGTATGGCCCCGTGCTTGGTCAGCCATTTTCAGTAGTATAACCCCGTATTTGTCTGTTATTTTCAGTAGTATGGCCCCGTGCTTGGTCAGCCATTTTCAGTAGTATAACCCCGTATTTGTCTGTTATTTTCAGTAGTATGGCCCCGTGCTTGGTCAGCCATTTTCAGTAGTATAACCCCGTATTTGTCTGTTATTTTCAGTAGTATGGCCCCGTATTTGGTCAGACATTTTCAGTAGTATAACCCCGTATTTGTCTGTTATTTTCAGTAGTATGGCCCCGTGCTTGGTCAGCCATTTTCAGTAGTATGACCCCGTATTTGGTCAGACATTTTCAGTAGTATAACCC
>NW_016942372.1:389-2719 GCF_001483705.2 Eufriesea mexicana | reverse complement strand
GTAGAAAATGACAATAAAATTGAATTTTCCAACAACACTCTATATCATTGCAACGTCTACAGCGCGTCAGTAGAATCTACCCAGCTTATTTAGGCAAGAAAGATAGCTCACCTCGATAATAGTCGAGACTGACAATAAAATTGCTAATTGAATTTTCGAGCAAGATTCTATAGCATTGCAATGGTTACAGCTTGCCAATATAATCTTTCCTCCTTGTTTATGCAAGAAAGTTGGCTCACCACGGCATTAGTCGAAAAAGTCAATAAAATTGAATTTTCGAGCAAGATTCTATAGCATTCCAATGCCTATAGCATTCCAACAGAATCTTTCCTCCTGATTTATGGAAGAAAGTTAGCTCACTACGATATTAGTCGAAAATGTCTATAAAATTGAATTTTCCAGCCTGGTCCTGCAACACTGCAATGGCTATAGCACTCCAAAAGGATCTTTCCTCCTTAGGTATGCATGGAAGATAGCTCACCACGGTATTAGTAGAAAATGTCAATAAAATTGAATTTTCCAGGACGATTGTATAGCATTGCAATGCCTACAGCACGCCAATAGAATATTTGCTCCTTATTTAAGCGAGAAAGTTATCTCACCACGATATTAGACGAAAATGTTATTAAAATTGAATTTTCCGGCCAGATTCTACAGCATTGCAATGGCTACAGCACGCCAAAAGGATCTTTCTTCCATGTTTATGCAAGAAAGTTAGCTCACCCCGATATAAGTCGAATATGTCAATAAAATTGATCATTCCAGGCAGATTCTGTACCATTGCGATGGCTATTGCGAGCCAATAGAATCTTTCATCCTTATTTATGCAAGATAGTTAGCTCTCCACGATATTTGTCAAAAATGTCAATAAAATTGAGTTTTCCAGCTAGATTCTACTGCATTGCAATGGCTATAGCAATCCAGAAGGATCTTTCCACCTTACTTGGGGAAGGATGTTAATTCGCCACGATATTAGAATAAAATGACAATAAAATTGAATTTTCCAACAACACTCTATATCATTGCAACGTCTACAGCACGCCAGTAGAATCTACACAGCTTATATAGGCAAGAAAGATAGCTCACCTCGATAATAGTCGAAACTATCATTAAAATAGAACTTTGCAGCCAGACTCCAGAGCATTGCTGTGCGTATAGCACGCCAAGAGAATCTTTCCTCCTTATTTATGCAAGAAAGATGGCTCACCACGACATCAGTCGAAAAAGTCAAGAAAATTGAATTTTCGAGCAAGATTCTACAGCATTGCAATGCCTACAGCATGCCAATAGAATATTTCCTCCTTATTTATGCTAGAAAGGTAGCGGACCACAATATTATTCGAAAATGTCAATAAAATTGAATATTCCGGCCAGATTCAATAGCATTGCAATGGTTATAGCTTGCCAATATAATCTTTCCTCCTTATTTATGCAAGGATTTTGGCTCACTGCGATATTATTCGAAAATGTGAATAAAATTGAATTTTCCAGCCATATTCAATGGCATTGCTGTGGCCATAGCACGCCAATAGAGTCCTTCCTCCCTATTTATGCAAGAAAGATAGCTCGCCACGGTATTAGTCGAAACTGTCAATAAAATAGAACTCTGCAGCCAGATTCCAGAATCATTTCAGTGCCTATAGCACGCCAAGAGAATCTTTCCTCCTTATTCATGCAAGATAGTTAGCTGTCCACGATATTATTCACAAATGTCAATAAAATTGAGTTCTCCAGTCAGATTCTGCTGCATTGCAATGGCTATAGCACTCCAGAAGGATCTTTCCCCCTTACTTAGGGAAGGAAGTTAGCTCACCACGAAATTAGCCGAAAATATAAATAAAATTGAATTTTCCCGAAGATTCTATTGCATTGCAATGTCTACAGCACGCCAATAGAATCTACCCTGCTTATTTAGGCAAGAGAGAGAGCTCACCACGATAATAGTCGAAACTGTCAATAAAATTGAACTTTGCAGCCAGGCTCCAGAGCATTGCTGTGCGTATAGCACGCCAAGAGTATCTTTCCTCCATATTTATGCAAGAAAGATGGCTCACCACGACATCCGTCGAAAATGTCAATAAAATTGAATTTTCGAGCAAGATTCTACAGCATTGCAATGCCTACAGCACGCCAATAGAATATTTCCTCCTTATTTATGCTAGAAAGGTAGCGGACCACAATATTATTCGAAAATGTCAATAAAATTGAATATTCCGGCCAGATTCTATAGCATTGCAATGGCTACAGCACGCCAAAAGTATCTTTCTTCCATGTTTATGCAAGAAAGTTAGCTCACCCCGATATAAGTCGAGAATGTCAATAAAATTGAA
>NW_016942372.1:0-335 GCF_001483705.2 Eufriesea mexicana | reverse complement strand
AGAATCTTTCATCCTTATTTATGCAAGATAGTTAGCTCTCCACGATATTTGTCAAAAATGTCAATAAAATTGAGTTTTCCAGCTAGATTCTACTGCATTGCAATGGCTATAGCAATCCAGAAGGATCTTTCCACCTTACTTGGGGAAGGATGTTAATTCGCCACGATATTAGAATAAAATGACAATAAAATTGAATTTTCCAACAACACTCTATATCATTGCAACGTCTACAGTACGCCAGTAGAATCTAAACAGTTTATTTAGGCAGGAAAGATAGCTCACCTCGATAACAGTCGAAAATGTTAATAAAATTGAATTTTCCAGCCAGATTCTGC
>NW_016942371.1:0-211 GCF_001483705.2 Eufriesea mexicana | reverse complement strand
TGGAAAACACGATTTTATGGACATTGTCGACTACTATCGTGGTCATCCATATTTCTTGCATATAGAAGGAGGAAATGTTCTCCTGGCGTACTATATTCACTTCAATGCTATAGAACCTGGCTGGAAAATTAAGTTTTAATGACATTTACGACTAATATCGTGGTGAGCTACCTTTCTTGCATAAATAAGGAAGAAATATTCTATTGGCGAG
>NW_016942370.1:0-342 GCF_001483705.2 Eufriesea mexicana | reverse complement strand
CATAAACAAACGCAGCAAAAATATAGCTATCGTGCCTGGACCCCATTTCTGTCCTTCCCAGAGTCGAGCAGAGAATATTGTAGAGCAGTGGAGCGCTGAAGTCCACCGAATAGCACTGTATAGCACAAAGGTCAAAGTTAATCTTACCAAACACTGCATAACGTAACCGAACCAAACGTAATCTTACCCAACCTAACGTGCCGCGACCAGTGTTGCTGTCCTCCACAGGGTCAAGCAGAGCACACTAGACGAGAGTAGAGCGCAGAAGTACATAGAATAGTAGTTTACAGCAGAAGAGTCAATGTTATCCTTACCTGACCTAAACTAAGCTAATGTAACCAA
>NW_016942369.1:0-464 GCF_001483705.2 Eufriesea mexicana | reverse complement strand
AGGAAGTTAGCACACCACGATGCCAGTAGAAAATGACAATAAAATTGAATTTTCCATCCAGATCCTATAGCATTGCAATTGTTATAGCTTGCCAATATAATCTTACCTCCTTGTTTATGCAAGAAAGTCAGCTCACGGCGAAATTAGTCTAAAATTTCAATAAAATTGAATTTTCCACGAAGATTCAATTGCATTGTACTGCCAATAGCACGTCAATAGAATCTATCCGCCTTATATATGCGAGAAAGTTTACACGCCACGATATTAGCCGAAAATCTCATTAAAATTGCAACTTCCAACCACATTCTGCAACGTTGGAATGTCTATTGCACGCCAATAGAATCTATCCTGCTTACTTAGGCAAGAAAGGTAGCTCACCACGGTAAGAGTCGAAACTGTCGATAGTATTGAACTTTCCAGCCAGATTCTGTAGCATTGCAAAGCCTATAGCGCGCCAATAGAAT
>NW_016942368.1:0-588 GCF_001483705.2 Eufriesea mexicana | reverse complement strand
GTACACTGTCATGCGGCGCAGTTCTGCACCCTAATGTGCTCTAATAATCTCGGCTCGTCTCTGTGGAGGCCAGTAATTGCGGTCCCGGCTCGGTGATTTTAGTTATGCTACGTTCGGTTTTGATACATTTTGTTAGGGTAGCAGGAGATAGCATTTACTTTTCTGCTATATACAGCTGTTCGCTGAAATTCTACGCTATACTGGACTGCAATATGTTCTGCTCAGCTCGGGTAAAGACGGCAATAGTAATCTCGGCACGTTAGCTTTCGTTAGGTTACGTTTGGTTAAGTTCGGTTTGTTTGGGTTAGGCTATCTTTGACTTCTCCCGTGTAGACTGTAATGAGGTGCACTTCTGCGCCCTACTGGGCTCTAGTATGCTCTCCTTCGCTCTGGGAATGCCAGTGAAGGTGGTCTCGGCACATTAGGTTTAAAGACAATACGTTTGGCAATGTTCTGTTTGCTTCGGTTAGGTTTGGGTAGTTTCGACTTTGCTTATGTACACTGCGATTCTATGGATTTCTGCTGCCGGCTCTCCCCTAATACGCTCTGCTTGGCACTTAGGTGGCCGGTGACACTTGTAGCGGCACG
>NW_016942367.1:0-1302 GCF_001483705.2 Eufriesea mexicana | reverse complement strand
TACTATAGCCATTGCAATGCTATAGAAACTGGCTGCAAAGCTCAATTTTATTGACATTTTCGAATAATATGGTGGTGAACAAACTTTCTTGAATAAATAAGGAGGAAAGATCCTATTGGCGCGCTGTAGCTATTGCAATGATATTGAATGTGGTTGGGAAATACAAATTTATTGTCATTTTCGACTAATATCTTGGTGAGCTACCTTTCTTGCATAAATAAGGATGAAAGATTCTATTGGCGTGCTATAGCCACTGCAATGCTATAGAATCTGCGTGGAAAGTTCAATTTTATTTACAGTTTCGAATAACAACGTGGTGAGCTATCTTTTTTGCATAAATAAGGTGGGTAGATTCTATTGGCGTGCAATAGCCATTGCATTTCTATAGTATCTTGCTGGAAAATTGAATTTTATTGACATTTTCGACTTATATCGCGTTGAGTTAACTTCCTTGCATAGGTAAGGAGGAAAGATACTTTTGGCGTGCTGTAGGTATTGCATTTCTATTGCATCTGTCTTGAAAACGCAATTTTATTGACATTTTCGACTAATATTGTTGTGAGCTAACTTTCTTGCATAAATAAGGAGCAAAGAATCCATTTGCTTGCTACAGCCATTGCAATGCTATAGAATCTGGTAGGAAAACGCAATTTTATTGACATTTTCGACTAGTACCATGGTGAGCTAACTTTCTTGCATAAATAAGGAGGAAAGGTTCTATTGGCGTGCTATTGCCACTGCAATGCTATAGAATCTGCCTGGAAACATCAATTTTATGGACAGTATCGAATAATATCGTGGTGAGCTATCTATTTTGCATAAACAATGAGGGTAGATCCCTTTGGCGTGCTGTAGCTATTGCAATGATATTGAATGTGGTTGGAAAATTCAAATTTATTGTCATTTTCGACTAATATCTTGGTGAGCTAGCTTTCTTGCTCAAATAAGGAGGAAAGATTCTATTGGCGTGCTACAGACATAGCAGATATATAGAATCTGGCTGGAAAATTCAATTTTATTGACATTTTCGACTAACATCGTGGTGTGCTCACTTTCTTGCATAACTAAGGAGGAAAGATTCTATTTGCGTGCTATAGCCATTGCATTGCACTGGAATCTGGCTGGAAAATGCAGCTTTATTGACATCTTCGAATAGTATCGTGGTGAGCTATCTTTCTTGCATAGGTAAGGCGGAAAGGTACTACTGGTGTGCTACAGGCATTTCAATGCTATGGAATATGGTTGGAAAATAAAATGTTACTGACATTTTCGAGTAATATCGTGGTGAGCTGACTTCCTTGC
>NW_016942366.1:0-226 GCF_001483705.2 Eufriesea mexicana | reverse complement strand
AACGACTGGTTAAAATCGGGAAAAAACCGGCAAACTAATTAAAACATAGAGCACTGCACGTAAATAGGTTGGAAAATCGTGAAAATTTGAAGAGATTCAAAAGATATAAGCGATGAAAGTCAAACGACGTAATAGATTTCCGCGACCTGTCACCTTCGGCACTGTCTTTCACAAACAACCGGTTAAAATCGGGAAAAAACCGGCAAACTAATTAAAACACAGAGCA
>NW_016942365.1:0-525 GCF_001483705.2 Eufriesea mexicana | reverse complement strand
CTCATTATTCATGCGGGAAATGTAGCTCACCACGATATGAGTCGAAAATGTCCATACAAACGATGTTTCCTGCCAGATTCTAAACCTTTGCTATGGCTATAGCAAGCCTATAGAAAATTTCGTTCACATTTATACAAGAAAGTGAGCTGAACACGATGTTGTTCGAAAATATCAATAAAAGATGAAGTAAAAAATGTCAATAAGATTCATTTTTCTAGCCAGATTCTATAGCATTGCAATGGCTATAGCACGCCAGTGAAATCTTTCCTCCTTGCATATGCAAGAAAGTTAGGTCACCACGATAGTAGTCGAAAACATCAATAAAACTGTATTTTCCAGCCAGATTCTATAGCACTGCAATGGCTAAAGCACGCCACTAAGGCCTTTCCTCATTATTCATGCGGGAAAGCTAGCTCACCACGATATTATACGAAACTGTCCGTAAAATCGTGGTTTCCTGCCGATTCTAACCTTTGCTATGGCTATAGCATGCCAATAGAAAATTTCGTTCATATTTATGCAAGA
>NW_016942364.1:0-639 GCF_001483705.2 Eufriesea mexicana | reverse complement strand
AGATTATAGATTTTGAATAGACCTATTCTCTGGCAAGTAGATGGCTGCACTTGCCATGGGATTGAAGGCGTTAGGCGTTCTATCCTACAAGCTATAGCAGGTTATAGATTTTGAATAGACCTATTCTCTGGCAAGTAGATGGGTGTACTTGTCATTGGATTAAAGGAGTAATGTGGTCTATTCACCATGATATAACAAGTTATAGATTTTGAATAGACATATTCTCTGGCAAGTAGATGGCTGTACTTGCCATTGGATTGAAGGCGTTGAGCGATCTATTCACCAAGCTACAACAGATAATAGATTTTTGAATAGACCTATTTTCTGGCAAGTGGATGTCTGTACTTGCCATTGGATTTAGGCGATATACTCACCAAGCTATAACAGACTATAGATTTTGAACAGACCTATTCTCTGGCAAGTAGATGGCTGTATTTGCCATTGGATTGAAGGCGTTGGGAGATGTGTTCACCAAGCTATAACAGATTATATATCTTGAATAGGCCTTTTCTCCGGCAAGTAGACGGCTGTACTTGCCATTGGATTGAAGGCGTTAGGCGATCTACTCACCAAGCGATAACGGGTTATAGATTTTGAATAGACCTATTCTCTGGCAAGTAGATGGCTGTACCTGCCATT
>NW_016942363.1:0-381 GCF_001483705.2 Eufriesea mexicana | reverse complement strand
GATGACAGGTCAGGTCAGGTCAGGTCAGCTCAGGTCAGCTCAGGTCAGATCAGTCAGGACAGGACAGGTCATGTCTGGTCAGGTCAGGTCAGGTCAGGTCAGGTCAGCTCAGATCAGGCCAGGTCAGGTCAGGTCATGTCAGCTCATGTCAAGTCTGGTAAGGTCAGGCCAGGCCAGATCATGTCTGGTCAGGTCAGTACAGGTATGGCCGGTTAAAGTCAGGGCAGGTCAGTTCGCGTCAGGTAATGTCAGGTCAGGTAAGGTCAGTTCAGGTCAGTTCAGGTCAGGCCAGGTCAGGCCAGGTCAGGTCAGGTTAGGTCAGGTCAGATCAGTCCGGTCAGGTCAGGTCAGGTCAGGTCAGGTCAGGTCAGGTCAGGTCAG
>NW_016942362.1:0-2037 GCF_001483705.2 Eufriesea mexicana | reverse complement strand
GGGTTTAAGCGCGTTCGGAACCTGTCGGAGGCTGCCGTTGACCGGGGCGGTGTGGTGCTCTCGGTCGGCGTGGATATCGCTACGCCTTCAGCACACCGTCCGGTATGCTCTGTTGTTCCGCAGGGTTCCCCTACACATGGTGTCGGTGATCGACGACAGTTTGGCGGAGCGCTCCATCGAGTTTCCTGGACGGTACACGACCGCCACGCGGGGTACGAACTGCGGTGCTCCACAGAGATGGGTACTCGGGCCGATCCACAGGGACCTCGCGTGCGACGCCGTGTTGCGCACTGCCCTCCGCCCCGACCTGAGCCTGACGTGTTACGTGGACGAAACTCTCGTGATTGCCGCCGGGTCGTGTTGGAAGGAGGCCACGCCGCGCGCGGAAAGCGGCGTAGACCTCGTCCCGAGTTGCATCCGGCGGATGTGGCTGAACATCTCGCCCGAGAAGACCGAGGCAATGTGGTTTTGCCATCTGTCCCGGGGAAGCCGCCCCAGTCACTGATGCGCGTGGGGACCGTCGTGGTCGAGGTACGGGACCGGATGGAATATCCCAGTCTCTACCTGGATGACCTCTGGATGATCGACTAGCATCTCCTCGCGTTGGAGCCACGGCTGCAAGGGATGGCGGTGGCGTTGTGTCGCCTGCTCCACATCCTGGATGGCCAGACGGGACGGTGCGCCGCCTCTACGCGGGAGTCGTTCCCTCGGTGGCCATTTACGGGGCTCCGATCTGTGCGAACGGCCTGATCTCTGGTCCGCGCAGTCGGGCGATTCTCGGGCGAGCCGCTCGCAGAATGGCGAACATGGTCGTGCGCGGTTACCGTACAATTTCCCACGATGCGGCGATGGTACTGGCGGGTATTCCGCCGTCCGAACTGCCAGCGGCGTCGGAGGCCCGCATCTACGAGATCCACCACCTGGGCGACGACTGTGCTCCTGAAGAAGGGGCCGCTATTTTGAGGCGAATTATCCGACTGTCCGTGATAACCGTTCGGCGAGTTCGGCTGATGAAGAAGAGCAGCCGGCGACACCGGCAAAACGGGGTTGTGCTGCCAGTGCTGGATGCATAGTGGCAGAGCGCCAGCCAGCAATCTTTCCGTCTGACACATGACGCCCGCTAACCGGGAATGGGTGCTTTGGGGAGTGCCAGTGCCGTGTCGGGCGGGAACGTGAGAAGCGGCGCCACCACCCCGGGGACGGGCGGTTCACGGCGCATTGCACGCTGGAGGAATGTCAAACGTGGGCTAGCGCGCGCCGGGGTCTTTTTCGTGTGGTTGGTCGAGACCTTTCCCTCTCCGTCGTCACGGCGCGAATGACGGAGGGCTAATGTGCATAATGCGAGGTGTCCTCCATCTGCGAGGCGGTTATGTTACGGAAGGAGGCCGTGGAGGGAACCCGCCAGCTTTGCGCGTGCTCGTCGCGAGTAGGGCGGTGGAGGCTGCGAGCGCGGCGCCTTTATGTCCGCGCGCGCAGCCGGTTGGATTAACGCGTTGGCACACCACCTTCCCGAGAGATGCTGCATCTGCGTCCGTGGCGACCGCCTCACTCTCCCGTTGTAATCTAGGTGAGTGTGACAAAGGGCAGACGGCTGGGGGCCCGTCTGTTCGAGAGATCGTGGTCCGGGCGCGCGGCGCCACGCGGCGTCGCGCGGTGGTCGCGTGGATGCCGCAGTGTATGCTTGTGATGCGGTGCGGTGGTATGCGTGGTGTTTGTGCCTGTAAACAACCCGTCTCGCGCGCATGGGCACAGATAGATCGTGTGCGATCTTCCGCCGCTCCGGGAGGGAGCTACGGTTGCGTCGCGGGAGCGTCCGGGCAGTTCCGAAGCCGTGAAATCCAGGGAGCTCCGAAATGTGAAGGGCTGGCCATCGTGGCGGTTTTAGTGGCTAAAAGCCCCTAGATACCCCGCCCCCTAACCCAGGTGGCCAGTTATATGTGGAAGATTTCCCCCACATGAAAAGAAGGATAGCTGCGACCTTTTTGCTGCACACTCAGTAATGGTTGTCTCGGAACGTTAGGCTCAGATAGGGTACGT
>NW_016942361.1:0-874 GCF_001483705.2 Eufriesea mexicana | reverse complement strand
CAATCTAACGTGCCACGGCCATTACTACTAGCCTCCCATGTGTCGAGCAGATGCAGCAGAGCAGAATAAGGCATAGAAATCCATCGAATAGCAGTGTATAACACAAAAGTCAGAGCTGTGATAACCTAGCCTAATCAAACGTAATATTGTAACATAACGCAATATGACGTGCCGAGACCACTATTGCTGGGCCCCCCAGAGCAAAGAAAAATATACTGGAGCAGTGAAGAGCGCAGAAGTCCGCCGCACAGCTGTGTACAGCACAAAGGTCGAATACATCCAAAGCGTACCTGTCCCAACATAAGCTGACCAAACGAAACCTAACTCAATCCAACGTGCAGTGACCACTTTTGCTGGCATTCGCAGCGCCAAGCAGAATATAGTATATCACAGGATATAGCAGGTATCCACCGAATAACAGTGTATATCACGAAAGTCAAAGCCCTCCTTTTCGGACTTAGGGAAACTTAACATAACAGAACGTACACTTTCTGAGGCAAACGTGCCACGAGCACTATTGCTGACCACCCCAGAGTTGAGCAGTGCATAGTAGAGCAATGTGGAGCGCAGGAATACATCGAACGGCCGCGTATAACGCAAAGGTTAAAGCTATCGTATCCTAACCTAAACAAACGTAACATAACCGTACGTGACCGAACACAGGCTAACGTGCCGCGACCACTATTGCTACACTCCCCAGAGCTAAGCGGAAAATATTAGAGCACAGTGGAGCGCACTATTCCACGGAATAGCAGTGTATAGAGCAAAAGTCAAAACTATCCTGTTCTAACCTTTCCAAACGTTACGTAACCGAACGTAACATAGCTCAAACTAACTTGCCGAGACAACTGTTGCTGTCCTCCCCAAGGACAAG
>NW_016942360.1:0-564 GCF_001483705.2 Eufriesea mexicana | reverse complement strand
TATTTATGCATGAAAGTAAGCTCACAACGATAATAGCCGAAAACGTCAATAAAATTGAAATTTTCAGCCAGATTCTGTAGCACTTCAATGCCTATAGCACGCTAATGGTATCATTCCTCCATGTTTATTTAAGAAAGATAGCTCACCACGATATTAGTCGTAAATGTTAATAAAATTGAATTTCCCAGACAGATTTTATAGAATTGCAATGGCTATAGAACAACAATAGAATCTTACCTCGTTATTTAACCAAGAAAGTAAGCTCACCACGATATTAGACGAAAATGTTAAGAGAATTGAATTTTCCAGACAGATTCTATATAATTGCAATGGCTATAGCACGCCAATTGAATATCATTCCTCCATGTTTATTTAAGAAAGATAGCTCACCACGATATTAGTCGTAAATGTTAATAAAATTGAATTTCCCAGACAGATTTTATAGAATTGCAATGGCTATAGAACGACAATAGAATCTTACCTCGTTATTTTACCAAGAACGTAAGCTCACCACGATATTAGACGAAAATGTTAAGAAAATTGAATTTTCCAGACAGATTCTAT
>NW_016942359.1:0-528 GCF_001483705.2 Eufriesea mexicana | reverse complement strand
AGCAATGTAGGACGCTGTAGTCGATAGCATAGCAGCGTATAGCACAAAAGTCAAAGTCTGCCCAAACAAACCTCACCAAGCCTAATCTAACCAAACGTTACATAACACAACCTAACATGGCAAAAGCATTATCCCTGGAGTCGACAGAAACTAGCAGTTTGTGGAAGCGAACTGAAGAACGCTGCGGAAGCCCATTGAATAGCATTGTCTACGACAATAGACGAAGGTATACTAATCTAATACATATTATCCGAACCTAACCAAACGTAACCTAACCCAACCTGACATGCCGCGACCCAATTTGCTGGCCTCGCGAGAGTCGATCAGAGTTTGGTAGAGCAGCGTAGAATGCAGGAATCCACCGAATTGTATCGTACAGCACAATAGTCCAAGCTATGCTATCCTAACCTAAGCAATCGTGACACAACCAAACGCAGGACAACTCGGACTAGCGAGCCGAGACCTGTAATGCTGGCCTCCAGAGAGCCAAGCAGAATATGCTGGAGCACAGCAGAGCGTAGAAATCCT
>NW_016942358.1:0-531 GCF_001483705.2 Eufriesea mexicana | reverse complement strand
ATGCTTCGTTTCGTCAGGGCAGGAGAGGATAGCATTGACTTTTGTGCTATATACAGCTAGCCGATGGACTTCTGCGCTCTTCGCTTCTCTAGTTGACTCTGCTCGACTTTAGGGAGGCTAGCAATAGCGGTCGTTGCATTCGTTTGGCTGGGTGAGGTTAGGTTACGTTTGGCCATGATGGCTTCGACCTTTGTTCTGTACACTGCTATTTGGTGGCTCTCTGCGCCATGCTGTGCACTAGTATGCTCTGCTTGTCTCTGTGGAGGCAGGCAATAGTGGTAGCGTCACGACAATATGAGGTATACTATGCTCTGCTATGTTACGATTGGTTGTGGTCTAAGACGATGGCTTCGACTTTAGTGCTATACACTGCTATTGGGTGGACTTCTGCGCCCTGCTGCGCTTGAGTATGTTCTGCTTGGCTCTGTGGATGCCAGTAAGTGCGGTCACGGTACGCTAGGTTGTGATATGTTACATTTGGTTAGGTTGCGTTAGCTTTTTGCGAGGTTTCGATAGTTTCGACTTTTCCGC
>NW_016942357.1:0-539 GCF_001483705.2 Eufriesea mexicana | reverse complement strand
CAATCGAATGGCAAGTACAGCCACCTACTAGCCTGAGAATAGGCCTATTCAAGGTCTAAAATCAGTTATAGCTTGGTGAATACATCGCCTAAGGCCTAAAATCCAATGGCAAGTACAGCCATCTACTTGCCAGAGAATAGGCCTATTCAAAACCTATAGTCTGTTATAGCCTGGAGATTAGGTAGCCTAACGCCTTCAATCCTATGGTAAGAACAGCCATCTACTTGCCAGAGAATAGGCCTAATCATGATCTAAAATCTGTTATAGCTTGGTGAATACATCGCCTAACGCCTTCAATCCAATGCCAAGTACAGCCATCTACTTGCCAGAGAATATGCCGTATTCAAAGTCTATAGTCTGTTATAGCTTGGCGAATAGGTTGCCTAACGCCTACAATCGAATGGAAAGTGCAGCCATCTACTTGCCAGAGAATAGGCATATTCAAGACCTAAAATCTGCTATAGCTCGGTGAATATGTCGCCCAACACCTTCAATCCAATGGCAAGTACAGACTTCTGCTTGCCAGAAAATAGGGCTAT
>NW_016942356.1:1400-1634 GCF_001483705.2 Eufriesea mexicana | reverse complement strand
ACTTTAACCGGCCTTACCTGACCTGACCTGACCAGCCATGATCTGGCCTGGCCTGACCTTACCAGGCTTGACCTGACCTGACATGACCTGACCTGACCTGATCTGACATGACCTGACCTGACCTCTCCTGACTTTAACCGGCCTTTCTTGACCTGACCTCTCCTGACTGACCTGACCTGACCTGACCTGACCTGACCTGACCTGACCTGACCTGACCTGACCTGACCTGACCTG
>NW_016942356.1:888-1316 GCF_001483705.2 Eufriesea mexicana | reverse complement strand
TGACATGACCTGACCTGACCTGATCTGAACTGTCGTGACCTGAACTGCCCTGACCTGGCCTGACCTGGACTGAACTGACCTTACCTCGCCTGACCTGATCTGACCATACTTGGCTGATCTGACCTGACCTGACCCGACCATATATGACCTGGCCTGGCCTTGCATGGCCTGACCTAACCTCTCCTGTCGTGACATGACCAGACATGACATGACATGACCTGACTTGGCCCGACTTGACCTGACCTAACCTGACCTGACCTGACCAGAAATAACCTAACCTGACCTGACCTGACCAGAAATAACCCGACTTGACCTGACCTGGCCCGACTGGCCTGACCTGACCTGACCTTACCAGACCTGTCCTGACTTGACATGACCTGTCCTGAACTGACCTTACCTGACCTGAGTGGACCTGACCTGCCCTGACC
>NW_016942356.1:0-701 GCF_001483705.2 Eufriesea mexicana | reverse complement strand
CCTGACCTGACTTGACCTAACCTGACCTGACCTGACCTGACCTGACCAGCCCCGACCTTGCCTGGCCTGACCTGACCTGATGTGACCAGGCATGCCCTGATCTGATCTGTGGTGGGCTGACCTGAACTGACCTGACCTGACCAGACATGATCTGGCCTAGCGTGACCTTACCGGGCCTGACCTGAACTGACCTAACCTGTCCTTACCTGACCTGGGCTGACCTTACCTGACTGATCTGACCTGGCCTGACCTGACCACATATGATCTGGCCTGACCTGGCCTGGCCTTAACAGACCTGAACTGACAGCATCTGACCTGACCTGATCTGACCTGACCTGCCCTGACCTGACCTGACATCACCTCACCTGACCTGACCGGACTGATCTGACCTGACCTGACCTGGCCTGACCTGAAATTACCTGACCTGACCTGACCTGTCGTGACTTTAACCGGCCTTACCCGGACTGTCCTGACCAGACCTGACCTAACATGACCTGACCTGACATGACCTGACCTGACCGGACTCATCTGACGTGACCTGACCTGGCCTGACCTGGCCTGACTTGAACTGACCTGAACTGACCTTACCTGACCCGACCAGACCTGACCTGTCCCGACTTTAACCGGCCTTACCTGACCTGTCCTGTCCTGACTGACCTGACCTGACCTGACTTGACCTGTCCTAACCAGACCTGACCTGA
>NW_016942355.1:0-555 GCF_001483705.2 Eufriesea mexicana | reverse complement strand
TACACTGCTATTCTGCGACCTACTGTGCCATAGTATGTTCTCCTCCTCTCAGGGGAGGCTAGTTATTGTGGTCTCGGCAAATTATGTTGAGATGGGATACGTTTCGTTACTTTATGGTAGCATAGGTTCGGTTAGAATAGCTTCGACTATTCCGCTATACACTGCGATTCTATGCATTTCAGCGCCCTGCTCCCCTCTAACATGATCTGATTGGCCCTGTGGAGGCCAGCAATTCTTCATGTCTCGTTCGGTTGAATTAGATTACGTTGGGCTACGTTAGGCTTAGTTGGGTTATGTTAGGTTATCTTTGACTTTTGTGCTCTTCACTGGAATGCTGCCGATTTCTTCGTTCTAATGTTCTCTAGTATATTCTGCTTGGCTCTGCAGAGGGCAGAAATAGTTGTTTCGGCACGTTAGGTTCAGATAGGCTACGTTTGGTTTGGTTATGTTTGTTTGGGTTAGGTTTGCGTAGCTTTGACTTTCTTGTTGTAAACTGTTATTCGGCGGATTCGTGCGATCTACACCGCTCTACTATACTATGCTCGACACGGGGGA
>NW_016942354.1:0-610 GCF_001483705.2 Eufriesea mexicana | reverse complement strand
ATCGTGGTGAGCTACACTTCCAGCCTAAATAATTCGAAAAGATGCTATTGGCGTGCTATAGCCATTGCACTGCTATGGAATCCGGTAGGAAAATTCAGTTTTATTGACATTTTCGACTAATATCGCGGTGAACTAGCTTTCTTGCACAAATAAGGGTAAAACATACTAATGGTGTGGTATATCCATGGTAATGCTATAGAATCTGGCTGGAAAACTTAATTTTATTGACATTATCGTCTACTGTCGTGGTGACCTAGCTTTCTTGCATATGGAAGGAGGAAAGGTTCTACTGGCGTACTGTAGCCACTGCAATCGTTTAGAACCAGGCTGGAAAATTCAATTTTAATGACATTTTCGGCTAGTATCGTGGTTACCTAACTTTCTTACATACGTAAGGAGGAAAGATGCTATTGGTGTGAAATTGCAATTGCAATGCTGTAGACTCTGCCACGAAAATACAATTTTATTGACATTTTCAACAAATATTGTGGTGAACTAACTTTCTTGCATAAATAAGGATGAAATATTCTATTGGCGCGCTATATCCATTGCAATGCTGCAGAATCTGGATGGAAAACTCGATTTTATGGACATTTTCGAGTGATATCGT
>NW_016942353.1:0-455 GCF_001483705.2 Eufriesea mexicana | reverse complement strand
CCATTCTGCGTAAATAATGTGGAAAAATTCTATTGGTTTGCTACAGCCATTGCTTTGCAACAGAATCTGACTGAAAAGTTCAATTCTATTGACATTTTCGACGAATATCGTGGTGAGCAAGATTTTCTGCATAAATAAGGAGGAAAAATCGAATTCGTTTGCTATAGCTATTGTATTGCAACAGAATCTGACTGTAAAGTTCAATTATATTGACATTTTCGACTAATATCTTGTTGAGCAAGCTTTTCTGCGCAAATAAGGAGGAAGGATTTCATTGGTTTGCTATAGCCACTGCATTGAAACAGAATCTGGCTGAAAAGTTCAATTCTATTGACATTTTCGACGAATATCGTGGTGAGCAATCTTTTCTGCATAAATATGGAGGAAAGCTAATATGGGTATGCTATAGCCACTGCATTGCAACAGAATCTGACTGAAGAGTTCAATTATATTGA
>NW_016942352.1:0-294 GCF_001483705.2 Eufriesea mexicana | reverse complement strand
TGTATATGCAAGACAGTTAGCTCGCCTCGATATTAGACGAAAATGCAATAAAATTGTCCTTTCCGGCCTGATTCCATAGCATTGAAGGGGCTATAGCACGCCAATTGCATCATTCATCCCTATTTCTGAAAGAAAGTTGGCTCACCACGATATTAGTCGAAAATGTCAATAAAATTGAATTTTCCAGGAAGATTCTATTGCATTGTAATCCCTATTGCACGACAATAGAACCCTTCCTCCTGAATTATGCGAGAAAGTTAACTCACCGCGATATTAGTGGAAAAGGACTATAAA
>NW_016942351.1:0-702 GCF_001483705.2 Eufriesea mexicana | reverse complement strand
CGAGCCAGTTTCTATAGCACTGCAACGGGTATAGCGCGCAAATAGAATCTTTCCCCCTTATTTATGCAAGAAAGTTATCTCACCCCGATATTAGCCGAAACTTTGTATATAATTATATTTTCCAGCCAGATGCTATGGCATTGCAACGGCTATAGCACTCCAACGGAATTTTTTCTCCATACTTATGCAAGGAGGTTACCTCACCACGATATTATGCGAAAATGCCAATAAAATTGAATTTTCCGGCCAGATTCTGTTGCACTGCGACGGGTATAGCACGCCAATAGTAACTTTCCTCCTAACTTAAGCAAGAAAGTTAGCTCACCCCGATATAAGTCGAGCTTGTCAATATAATTTTGCCTTCAAGGCAGATTCTGTTGCACTGCCGTGGCTATAGCACGTCAATTTAATTGTTCTCCCGTATTTACGCAAGAAAGTTAGCTCACCACGATATTACTTGAAAATTTCAATAAAATTGAGTTCTCCAGCCATATTCTATTGCACTGCAACGGCCATAGCAGGCCAATACAATATTTCCTCCTTATTCATGCAACGAGCTTAGCTCTCCACAACATTAACAGAAAAAGTCAACAAAAATGATTGTTCCAGACAGGTTCTATAGCATTACAGTGGCTATAGCACGCTAATAGAATCTTTCCTCCTTATATATGTAAGAAAGTTACCTCACCACTATATCTTTCG
>NW_016942350.1:0-210 GCF_001483705.2 Eufriesea mexicana | reverse complement strand
CTGCAATTTGGAGCCTTCCTGCCCTCTGCTGTACTCCAGTGAATTCTGCTGGTCTCTGGGGATGCAAGCAATTGTCGTCGCGGTACGATAGGTTGAGTCAAGCTGCGTTCCGTTATGCTACGTATGGCTATACTAGGGTAGGGTAGTTTCGGCTATTGTGCTATGCACTGCGATTGTATTGGTTTCTGCGCTCTGCTCCCTCTAAAATGT
>NW_016942349.1:0-1141 GCF_001483705.2 Eufriesea mexicana | reverse complement strand
TGCAATGCCAAAGAATCTTGCTGGAAAATTCAATTTTATTGACTTTTTCGATTAATTCCGTGGCGAGCTAACTTCCTTGCACAGGTGAGGTGGAAAGATCCGATCGGAGTACCATAGCCATTGCAATGCTTCTGAATCTGTCTCGAGAATTCAATTTCATTTACAATTTCGACTAATATCATGGTGAGCTACCTTTCTTGCATAAACAAGGAGGAAAATTATATTGGCAAACTTTAACCATTGCAATGCTATAGAATCTGATTGGAAAATTCAATTTCATTGTCATTTCGATAAATATCGTGGTGAGCTAACTTTCTTGCATAGATAAGGTTGAGGGATTCTATTGGCGTGCGATTACCATTGCAATGCTAAAGAATCTGGTCGGAAAAATCAGTTTTATTGACATTTTCGAATAATATTGTGGTGCGCTACCTTTCTCGCATAAATAAGGAGGAAATATGCTTTTGGCGTGCTAGAACCATGGAAATGATACGGAATGTGCCTGGCAGAATCAATTTTATTGACAGTTTCGACTAATATCGTGGTGACCTAACTTTCTTGCATAAATAAGCAGGGTAGATTCTATTGGCGTGCTGTAGGCGTTGCAATGATATAGAGTGTGGTTGGAAAATTCAATTTTATTGTCATTTTTTACTAATATCGTGGTGAGATAACATCCTTCCCTAAGTAAGGTGGAAGGATCCTTCTGGATTGCTATAGCCATTGCAATGCTGTAGAATCTAGCTGGAAAGCTCAATTTTATTGACATTTTTGACAAATATCGTGGTGAGCTAAACTTCTTCCATAAATGACTAGGAAAGATTCTATTGGTGTTCTATTGCCATTGCAGTGCCAAAGAATCTTCCTGGAAAATTCAATTTTATTGACATTTTCGGTTAATATCGTGGTGAGCTAAACTTCTTCCATAAATGACTAGGAAAGATTCTATTGGTGTTCTATTGCCATTGCAGTGCCAAAGAATCTTCCTGGAAAATTCAATTTTATTGACATTTTCGACTAATATCGTGGTGAGCTTACTTTCTTGCATACCAAGGAGGAAAGATTATATTGGCAAGCAATAACCATTGCAATGCTATAGAACCTGGATGGGAAATACAATCTTATTGACATTTTCGACAAA
>NW_016942348.1:0-631 GCF_001483705.2 Eufriesea mexicana | reverse complement strand
GCTATAGTACGCCAAAAGGATCTTTCCTCCATACTTATGCCAGGAAGCTAGCTCACCACCATATCAGTCGAAAATGTCAATAAAATTGCACTTTCCAGCCCGATTCTGCAGCATTGCAACGGCCATAGCACGCAAAAAGGATCATTCCTCCATACTTATGCCAGGAAGCTAGCTCACAACGATATAAGACGAAAATGTCAATAAGCTTGAACTTTCGTCTTGAACTTTCCAGCCCGATTCTGCAGCATTGCAATGGGTATAGCACGCCAAAAGGATCTTCCCTCCTTACTTATGCAAGGAAGCTGGCTCACCACGATATTAGTCGAAAATGCCAATAAAATAGAATTTTCCAGCAAGATTCTATAGCATTGCAATGCCTATGGCATGCCAACAGAATCTTTCCTCCTGATATATGGAAGAAAGTTAGCTCACCACCATATCGGTCGAAAAAGTCAATAAAATTGATTATCCAACCAGACCCTTTGGCATTCCAACGGCAATAGCGCGCCAATAGAATCTTTCCGCCTTATTTATGCAAGAAAGGTAGTTAAACACGATATTAGTCGAGAATGTCAATAAAATTGAATCTGCCAGGCACATTCTGTAGCATTGCAATGGCAATAGCACGCCA
>NW_016942347.1:0-903 GCF_001483705.2 Eufriesea mexicana | reverse complement strand
AAAGCATAATGTAGTAGGGCACAGTTGGTCACAGAAGTCCAGCTGAAAGCAGCTCATAGCACGGAAGTCAAAGCGACCCCAGCCAAACATATCCTAACTTAACTTAACCAAATGTAACCTAGCAGTACCTAACGTGCCACGAGCACTATTTCTGTCATCCCGGGAGTCGAGAAGGGTATAGTAGAGCAATGAAGAGGGCAGATATACACTGATTAGCCGTGTATAGCGCAAATGCCAAAGCTATCCTTCCCCCGCCTATTAAAACGTAATGAAGCAAACGCAAAGTAACTTAACCCAACGTGCCGAGAACAATATGGCTGGCGTTTCCAGACCCAAGCAGAATACCCTAGAGCACAGTAGAGTGCAATATGTCTCCAAATGGCAGTGTGTAGTACAAGAGTCAACGATATCCTACCCAAAACTAACCAAACGTAGAATAGCTGAACCTAACGTGCCGAGACATCTATTGCTGGCCTCCACAGATCCGAGCAGAATATACTAGAGAAAAGTAGATCGCAGAAATCAGCGAATAGCAGTGTATATGACAGAAGTCGATGCCATCCTAACCAAACAGCCTAACCAATCCAAATCAAAAGTATCCAAACTCAGCCTAACCCGCGGCAACCGCTCCTGCTTGCCTCTCGAGGGTCGAACAGGGTATAGTAGAGCAACGTAAAGCACAGGAATCCACCGAATATCCGAGTATAGCACAAATGTCGATGTTACTCTACGCCAACCTAATCATCCTTACCATAAACAGACGTAACCTAACTCAACCTAGCATGCCTAGACCTCTATTGCTGACCTCCCCAGATTCGGGCAGATTATAGTAGAGGAGAGTAGAGGGCAGAATACCACCGAATATGAGAGTACAACACGAAAGACAAACCTATCCTAACCTAA
>NW_016942346.1:0-491 GCF_001483705.2 Eufriesea mexicana | reverse complement strand
CGAAAGTTATAGCTACGCATACCAAACTTGTCCAAACCCAACCTAACCTAACGTAACCTGATTGAACATAACCTACCGAGTCCACCGTTGCTTGTCTTCCCAAAGCCAAGCTGAAAGCATTATATCGCTGTAGGGCGCAGTAGTCCACCTAATAGCAGACTATGTCACCAAAATCAAAGCCATTCCCACCTAATCTAACCAATTGCAACATAAACAAACGTAACATAACTCACGCTATATTACCGCGACAATCATTTCCGGCCTCCGCAGTGCCAAGCAGAACACATTAGTGGAGAGCTGAATGCAGAAATCCACAGGATCGAGTGTATTTCAGAAAAGCCGAAGCAACCAAAGCCAAACCCAAGCCAACACAACAAAACCAAACATCGCCTAACACACACTAACGTGCCGAGACCGAAATTGCTGCCCGCCACAGAACCAAGCAGGACAAACTACAGCACAGTAGAGCGCAAAAAACAACCATATATTGG
>NW_016942345.1:0-224 GCF_001483705.2 Eufriesea mexicana | reverse complement strand
GTTTGTTTGGGTTTGATTTGGGCATCTTTGACTATTCTGGTTTACACCGCTATTCCATGGATTCCTGCACCCTACTCACCACTAGTATGTCCTGCCCGGCTCTGGGGAGACCAGCAATAGTGGCCGCGGCGCGTTATGTGGAGTTTGGTTAGGTTTGGTGGTGTTACGATTGGTTAGGTTAGGACAAAGTAGTTATGTCTTTTGAGCTGCAGGCTGCTATTAGG
>NW_016942344.1:0-822 GCF_001483705.2 Eufriesea mexicana | reverse complement strand
AGCTACCGTATCCTAATATATCCAAACGTAACATAACAGAACGTAGCCTATATCTATCTAACGGGCCTAGACGACTATTGGTTGCCACTCCAAATCCAAATGGAATTTACTACAACAAAGTAGAGCGCAATAATACACCGCATTGCAGTGTATAGCTCAAAAGTCAGAGATGTCCCAACCCAACCCTAGCTTACATAACATCATCTGACACAGAAGAAATGAACCTAACTTGCCGCGACCACTATTGCTGGCCTCCACGGAGACAAACAGAGCAAAATAAGGGGATTACGTCGCAGAAGTCCATTGAACCGCAGTGTATAGCAGAAAGGTCGGAGCTACCCAAACCTAACCATAGCGAACATACCTTAACCAAACGTATCCTGTTACAACCTATCTTGCAGAGAGGACTATTGCAGGCTTCCCCAGAGCAAAGCAGAACATACTAGAGCAGAGTAGAGCGCAGAAATCTACCGAATAGCTGAGTGTACAGCGAAAGTCAAATGTATACAAACGTAACCCAAGCGAACATGACGTAACCAAACCTAGCGTAACTAAACCTAACGGTACGAGACCACTATTATAGTCCTTCCCAGTGTCGAACAGCGTACAGTAGAACAACGTAGAGCGTAGGAATCCTCCGAATTGAAGTGTATAGCGCAAAAGTCAAGCCATCCTATCCTGTCCCATCCTAACGTAATGTAAGCAAACGCAACCTCTCTGTACCTACCGTGCCGAGACCACTATTACTGGCCTGCACAGAGCAAAGCAGAGCATAATGTAAGAGATTAGTGAGCAGAAATCCATGGAATTTCAGTGTATAGC
>NW_016942343.1:0-498 GCF_001483705.2 Eufriesea mexicana | reverse complement strand
TCTCGGTGCGTTGGTCTGAGTTAAGCTACGTTCGCGTATTCCACGTTTGGTCAAGTTAGGATATAATGGATTAGGCTTTTCTGACATACACGGCTATCCGGTTGACGTTTGCCCTCTACTGTGCTCTAATATGTCCTCCTCAGGGGTGGCCAACAATAGTGGTCTCGGCACGTTAATTTGGGTTAGGCTACGTTTGGTTACGTTAAGTTAGTTTGGGTTTGGTATGGATATATTTGACTTTCTTGGTATACATTGTAATTCGTTGGACTCATTCGCTCTCCTGTGCACTACTATGTTCTGCTCCTCTCTGGGCAAGCCAGTAATAGCGTTCTCGGCACGTTAGGCTGAGTTATGCCACGTTTGGTTAGGTTGTGACAGGATAAACAAGACCTTTGCGATAAACACGGCTGCTCGGTGGATTTCTGGACTGTAGACCATACAGGTATGCTCTGCTTGGCTCTGTAAAGGCCAGCAATAGTATACTCGGCGCATTACACT
>NW_016942342.1:0-623 GCF_001483705.2 Eufriesea mexicana | reverse complement strand
GCATAAGTAAGGAGGAAAGATACTTTTTGCGTGCTATAGAAATTGCATTGATATAGAATGAGGTTGAAAATACAATTTTGTTGACATTTTCGTCTACTGCACTGGTTAGCTAACTTACTGGCATAATTAAGGAAGGAAGATTCTATTGGCTTGCTATAGCCGTTGGAATGCTATAGAATCTTGCTGGAAAATTCAATTTTATTGACATTTTCGAATAATACCCTGGTGTGCTAACATCCTTGCGTAGGTAAGTAGGAATTAGGAATGATGCTTTTTGAGTGCTATAGCCATTGCAATGATATAGATTGTGGCTTGAAAATACAATTTTATTGACATTTTCGACTAATATCGTGGTTAGCCACCTTTCTTGCACAAATAAGGAGGAAGCATTCGATTGGCGTGAGATATCCATTGCAATGCTGCAGAACCTGTCTAGAAAATTCAAATTTATTGACATATTCGACAAATATCTTGGTGAGCTATCTTTCTGTCATAAATAAGGAGGAAGGATTGAATTGGCGTGCTATATCCATTGCAATGCTGTAGAATCAGGCTGGTATATCCAATTTTATTGACATTTTCGGCTAATATCTCGGTGAGTTAACTTTCTGCATAAATAAGGA
>NW_016942341.1:0-519 GCF_001483705.2 Eufriesea mexicana | reverse complement strand
GCGCGTAGCAAAGAAGTCAGTGCTACACTGTCCTAACATAAAAAAGCGTAACATATCCAATCGGAAGCTAACTCAACATATCGTGCCGTGGACACTACTGCTGACCACGTGAGCAGCACAGATAAGGGGATAGGAGAGTTCAGAAATCCATAGGAACACGGTGTATAGATGAAGGTCATGGCTATCATAATCGAACCGTACCTAACCCAAACTAGCAAAAGCAACATAATTGTGGTAGCTGCATGTTACGTTTGGTTAGGTTAGGTTAGGTTATATTTGGTCCGGCCGCCTTTGTCTTTTGTGCTATGCACAGCAATGCGGTCGATTTCCACGCACTACTGTGCTCTAGCATATTCTGCCCGGCTCTGCGGGTGCCAGCAATAGTGGTCCCGGCACGTTAGGTTGGGTTAGGTTCCGTTTGGTTAGGTTAGGGTAGGCTAGATTCGACTTTTATGCTATACACTACTATTCGGCGATTTCTGCGCTCTACCGTGATATAATATGATCTGCTTGGCTCAG
>NW_016942340.1:0-3276 GCF_001483705.2 Eufriesea mexicana | reverse complement strand
GGGAGGCCAGCAATAGTGGTTGTGGACCGTTAGGTTTTGTTAGGCCACGTTTGGTAATGTCACTATTGGTTAGGTTAGGACAGGGCAGCTATGACTTTTGCGCTATACACCGCTATTCGGTGGGCTTCTACACCCTACAATGCTCTAGTGTACTATTTTCTACTCGAAAGATGCCAATAATTGTTGTCTCGCTACGTTGGTTTGAGTTAGGCTACGTTGGTTTGGCTAAGTTTGATTGTGTAAGTTCTGGATAGCTTTGACTCTTGTGCTATACACTGGTATATGTTGAATTTCGGCGCTTTACTGCGATGTGGTATGTTCTGCTTGTCTCCCGGTGACAAGTTTGGTTAGGATAGCTTTGACTTTTATGCTATACACAGCTATTCGGTGGGTTTCTGCGCTCTACAGTGCTCTAGTTTGCTCTGATTGACGCTGGGGAGGCCAACGGTAGTGATCCCGGCGCAGAAATACGTTAGGTTTTGTTATGCTGCTTTCGGCTAGGTTACGCTTGGTTAGGTCAGGATAGGATGGCTTTGATTCTTGTAATGTTAGCTGCAATTCGGTGGATGTCTACACTCTGCTCAGCTCTAATATGCTCTGCTTGGTGCTGGACATGCCGGAAATGGTGCTCTAAGCTGGCTGGGTTTTGTTAGGTTTCGTTTGGTTACGTTACGTTAGCATGTGTTAGGTTTGGATAGATTCTACTTTCGTGGTATAGGCTGCTGTTCGGTTCATTTCTGCAGTCTACTCTGCTCTAGTATGTTCTGCTTGGCCCCGTAGAAGACAGTAATGGTGGTCTCGGCACGATAGCTTGTGATATGGTACGTTTGCTTAGGTTATGATAGCTCCGTATTGGTTTGGATAGCTTCGGCTTTTCTGCTATAGACTGCGGTTCCATGGATTTCCGCGCTCTACTCCCCTCTACTATGCTCAGCTTGGCTCTGTGTAGGACAGCAGTACTGGTCGCGACACGTTAGGTTGGGATTGGTTACGTTTGGTTAGTTTAGGTTTGGGTTTGTTAGGATAACATAGCTATGACATATGTGCTCAACATTGGTATCCCATGGACTTCTGTGCCCCACTGTCCTCTATCATATTCTGCTATTCCCAGGGGAAGACAGTAATAGTGGTCGCGGCGCGTTAGGTTTAGCTACTCTACGTTTGTCTAGGTTAGGTTAGGATATCATTGACTTTTGTGCTATACATGTCTACTTGGTGGCTTTCTGCGCTCTGCTATGGTCTACCATACTCTGCTCGACTCTGGGGAGGCCTGCATTAGTGGTCACGACACGGCAGGTTGCGATAGCATGCGTTTGGTGATGTTACGCTTGGTAAGGTAAGAAGGGGCTAGCTTTGACTTTTATGCCCTTCACCGCTATTCGCTGGCTTCCTGCGCTCTACTGTGCTCTAGCATATTCTGCTTGTCTCTATGGAGGCAGGCGGTATTGTTCTTGGCACTTTAGTCTGTGTTAGGATTCGTTGGTATTGTTACGATTGGTAGGGTTAGGACAGGGTGGCTTTGACTTTTGTGGTATACACCGCAATTCGGAGGACTTACGCGCTCTACATTGCACTGATGTACTCTACTGGACTCTGGGGAGGCCAGAAATAGTGGTCTCGGTGCGTTCGGTTGAGTTAGGTTACGTTTGGTTAAGTCAGATTTGGTTAGGTTTGGTCAGGGTGTCTTCGACTCCAGTGCTATACACTGCTGTTCGGTGGATTACTGCGCTCTGCGTTGGTCTACTATAACCTGCTCGGCCCTCGGGAGGCCAGCTGTTGTGATTGCCGCACGTTAGGTTGAGTTATATTACGTTCAGGTATGTTAGGCTACTTTGTGCTAGGTTCGGGTAGCTTTGATTCTTGCGTCCCACACTGCTATTCCATGAACTTCTGCGCTCTCCTGTGCGCTATCACGCTCTGCTCGTCTCTGTGGACGCCAAGAAAAGCGGCCTCGGCACGTTAGGTTGAGTTAGGTTTCACTTGGTTACGTTAGGTTGGGCTATGTTTGGCTACGATTGCTTTGACTTTCGTGCTATACACTATTATTCGGTGGTTACCTGCCCTATACTCAGCTACACTGCAATCTGCTTGGCCCTGCGGAGGCCAGCCATAGTTGTCGCAGCACGCTAAGTTGAGTATGCTTTGTCAGGCTAGGATAAGTTAGTTTGGGTTAGGCTTGTGTATCTTCCACTTTTTTCACTTACACTGCGATTGTATAGATTCCTGCGCATTACTCTCCTCTAATATGCTCTGCGTGGCTCTGGGGAGGCGAGCAATAGTGTTGGCAGCCCGTTAGGTAGGTTCTGGTTACGATCTTTTAGGCTACGGCTGGTTAGGTTAGGACAGGATAGCTAAGACTTTTGAGCGATGACTGCTATTAGGTGGATTTCTGCGCTCTACATTACTCTACTATACCCTGAGCGCCTCTGAGGGGCCAGTAATAGTGGTCCCAGTACGTTAGGATGTGTCAGGCAACGTTTGGCCATGTTATGTTCCTTTGGTTATGCTTTGATAGCTATGACATTCGCGGTATACAATGCTATTCGGTGGATTTCTGCGCTCTACGTTGCTCTACTATCCTCTGCTCGACTCTCGGGATGCGAGCGACTGTTATCGTGGCACGTTGGGTTGAGTTGTGATACGATTGGTTAGGATAGGATATTGTAGTTTTGACTTTTTCGCTATACACACCTACCCGGTGGATTTCTGCACTCTACATTTCTCCACTACACCCTACTCGTCTTTGGGCGGGCCAGCAAAGGCGGTTGTGGCTCGATATACTGAGCTATGCTTCGTTTGGTTAGGTTACATTTGTATGGGTTAGGTTCGGATAGCTTTGACTTTTCTGCTATAAACTGCCATTCTGTGGATTTCCAGTCTCTACTCTGCTCTAATATGTTCCGCTTGGCTCTGGGTGGCCAGCAATAGCGGTCACGTTACCATAGGTTGAGGTAGGTTAGGTTCGGTTAGTTTGGGTCGGGTTACGATAGCTTCGACTTTTCCGCGATGCACTGCCATTATATCGGCTTCTGCGCTCTACTCTGCACTATTACGTTCTGCTTGGTGTTGGGGAGGCCAGCAACTTTCGTCAAGGCACGCTATGTTGCATTTGGTTGCGCTTGGTTATGTTACGTTTGGTTAGGTTAGGATAGGACATCTTTGACTTTTTTGCCATACGCATATGCTCGGTGGATTTCTGCGCTTTCCATTGCCCTAATAGACTCTGCTCGACTATGAGGTGGCCAGTAATAGTGCTCGTGACACGGCAGGCAGCGT
>NW_016942339.1:0-4932 GCF_001483705.2 Eufriesea mexicana | reverse complement strand
GCATAAACTACATATCTTCCATCAATCTTTTTATATAAAATTTACTTTCTATCATATTAAACAATGCTACATAAAGAATAAGAGAATCGTGACGACATTCTGTTCAAGATACGCGCTCAATATGCCCCTAATACAACCATTAGGTACCATCAGCGTCATCTATGATTTTGGACTCAAAGAACGAGTTAGATAGCATGAACACGGAATGTGCAAGGAGGTCGTCAGTGACCAGTCACGTGATAGACGAGGACAGAAATAATAATAAATAAACATGCACGAGCAACACTAGAAAAATATTGGACTCATGGAATATCATCAGCGTAGAGCCAGGAGAGGTCAAGAATTATATTTTATAACGAGAAAAAATTGAGGCAGCAATACAAATATGTAAGTTATATGTCTATTAGATTCTAGGATGGCTAACCATATAACATACCAGATAGAAATAAAGATTCAGAAAATGAAGATGGCTCAGGCATACAAAAAGGAATAAAATTAATTTAAATGATGGCCTCTTATGACAATTAAATATACAGAATATAGTGAGATTGAAAGGCATGTTGTATTCTTGATCTAAATAATTATTAACATCAGTGTTCAAAGTCAATAATCATCGCCAATGTGTTAAGTTTCAGAATAATGGAACTGAGGTATATAAAAAAAGAGTGATGTTTGAATGAAAGCAGTGAGAAGAACAAATGCATGTTATGTTGAATGAAGAAATATAAAAGAGGCAGCATATGTATCAAGGAAGAAAGATAATAGGTAATAGTTATAAAAGTTAAAGATAAATTGAATATAAAGTGTAAATGTTGCAATTAATGCACAAATGTGTAGAAATATCTATAGGAACTCGGAAACTATAAAAGCAACAGGAATAATGGGGCTGTGGCACATGGAAGTGATTTGGCCAATAAAGCTAACGTCAGAAGAAGGTAAAAGGTATGTCTTACCTGCTGATGATTACTTGAGAAAAGAATCATTTGGTTGACTGATTTGTAAATGACTAAAGATTTAATATAAAATATTATTGACGAAGGACTTTTTTTATTACAGGAGACTTACAAACATGAGTAATATTTATATGCAAGTGCCAGCCACTAAGGGTAAAGTAATAAGTATTAGTTGATAATATTTCAATGGATTGTATATCTGTTTTTAAAAATTTAACCGATATACAATATTTACTTTCTAAATTTCTATATTAATATATTCAATAATCTATAATTTGAATTACAATAATAAATAACAAATTCTAATAAATTTAATTTTAAAAGTATTTTACATTAATAAAGCTAATATATTTGTTATAACTAGGTTATAATGAAAACAACTGTTGGTTATATTGAGTTAGAAGTATGGGCAAAAGAAACTCCAAAGATATGTAGAAATTTCATACAATTATGTATGGAAGGTTATTAGGATGACACTGTATTTCATAGAATTATCAAAGGATTCATAACACAAGGTGGTGATCCCACAGATACAGGGAAGGTGGTAAAATACATGTAGAACCATTTAAAGTGAGATTATATTTACAAATAACATGAATTCCTTTTTTATTCAAAAATAATTATTGAATATATGTGTTTTAGGACAAATTTCATACAAGATTACGTTTTAGTCGACGAGATTTAATTGTTATGGCTAATGCTGGAAAAGATGACAATGGTTCCCAATTCTTCTTTACTTTTAGTTCTACACCAGATTTGCAGAATAAACATACAATTTTTGGTAAAGTTACTGGAGAAACTATATATAACATGCTTAAACTTGAAGAAGCACTTGTAGATGAGGTAAATTTAATGTATGCAAGAAAATATGTCAAGAATTGATATAAATATAATATTTCCTTTTTTTTGTAGAATGATAGACCACTTTATCCTCCAAAATTACTAAGAACTATAATATTGAACAATTCATTTTCTAATATTATACCAAGAATAATAGTACAGGAAAGTGAAGAAGTAAAGGACAATTCAAAAATTAAAGCAGCAGCAGTAAAATAAAAATCATATATGTTTGCAGAATTTGGTCCTGATAGTATTATTCTTTACAATGAAAAATTTTGTTACAGAGATTTCAATCTTTTATCATTTTCTGAAGAAGCAGAGAAAGACGAAGAAGAATCTGTGATACTTAGTGGTAAAGGCATATCAGCTCATGATCATTTAACTGATCCAAAATTAAGCTCACAATCAGCTGTTGAATCACTTGGATTTGCAAATAAAAAAAGGAAGGAAGACCACAGTAGCGATTGGGAAAATGATGACGAAGTAGAACAGAAGAAGAAGTAGATTATAAAGAAAGAAAAAGAGTTAGTTTATTGTTTAAATTGTAACTATGTTATAGAAAGTAGGATTTTTTATTGACTGTCATATTTATATTTTCAGAACAATGAAAGAAAAGATAAAAAATAAGTTGAGCGATATAAAAGAAGAATAGAGGAATTATGTCGTTAATAATTAACGTGTATATGTGAAACTTTCAAAGTGAATAAAAAGTACCTAAGCATATAACCATCGTAGTTTCGTTTTATTTTTTATCAAGAACAAAATCACTCGACTTCACCTGTGACTTCGTGTACATCTACAATTAATTCATCAACTTTTATAATAATATCGTAAAGACACAGACTTAGATAGCTTCCTAATATAATTCTGGATATGAATTCCTTGTTATTTAATTCATTATTGGTAATTATTGGATAGCGTGTTTGAACCATTGCCGAAGATACTAATAGTTTGTCTTTCCGTTAGTATAATAGAATAATTAATAATTCCAGTTCATGAATTATAGAAACTTGGAATTTTTCGCAAAAGAAATATATTTATAATTGCTTCACTGATTCTATTAAATATAAGAGACATCGTATGATATTCTACATCGATACCTTCTTACATAGCAATTTCAAAGATGCAACATTTTCCCGCTACAAAAATATTTAGCGTATCCGGCTGCAGCCAACTTCCAGTTGGCGGCAAGCAAGCATACCGGTAACAAATGGTGGAATATTCTTACGCGTCAAAGTGAAACATTAAATCTCAAAACGTTTCGTGAAGTAGTGATATTGCTGATTGACGTTATAATTATTTTACGAAGTTCAAGATTACTAACTGTGAACATTTCTTCGGTGGTAATATACTATATGTGAAAAAAGGGATGTTGTATAGTGCAAATCGAATGATACATGTGGAAAATAAAGTGGTGTGAGTGCGGGATCCTATAACACTACCGCATTGTCCGTTTCAATCTGCTGTAGGAGATTCTAGATTTCGACTGCCCATTGCAATATTTGATCAACATTACTGAATAGACAGCTTTTTAACAGCTTTTTCAATTTTTCTTCGATCTTGACGTTCAATTGCAACATAGTTATGTATTACATTCTCGCTATTACATTCTAAATTTTGATTGTGGATTAAGATATTTCATTACTCCTGCATAGAATAGATTGTTTTCCAACCAGTAGGGCGATTATTTTACGATTGAAGGTGCATGTACGAAACAAAGTAACGGAAAAGCAAGTGCCTATGAAATCGTTCTGCACAATATACTTTTTTCGCCTATATTTCTGCAATTAGGCTTTTCGGTTAGATTTTTTCTGTATAACAGCGTAGAGTGAATTCTCCCTTAACGGGATTGGATATTTTTTTTTGCGTTTCGAGCATGCGTTTTCGAATAATAGTGCCGAAAGTGTCAGTGGCTCTCAGATCGTGCTGCGCAATAGACTATTTTGGTTTCTATCTTCAAAATTAGGCTTTTGACTCCGGTTTTTTTCATTTATCCTCGTAGAGTGAATTCTTCCCTAACGGGATTGGATATTTTTTCTGCGTTTCGTGTGTGCGTTCTCGAATAATAGTGCCGAAAGTGTCAGTGGCTCTCAGATCGTGCTGCGCAATAGACTTTTTTGGTTTCTATCTTCAAAATTAGGCTTTTGACTCCGGTTTTTTTCATTTATCCTTGTAGAGTGAATTCTTCCCTAACGGGATTGGATATTTTTTCTGCGTTTCGTGCGTGCGTTTTCGAATAATAGTGCCGAAAGTGTCAGTGGCTCTCAGATCGTGCTGCGCAATAGACTTTTTTGGTTTCTATCTTCAAAATTAGGCTTTTGACTCCGGTTTTTTTCATTTATCCTTGTAGAGTGAATTCTTCCCTAACGGGATTGGATATTTTTTCTGCGTTTCGTGCGTGCGTTTTCGAATAATAGTGCCGAAAGTGTCAGGGGCTCTCAGATCGTGCTGCGCAATAGACTATTTTGGTTTCTATCTTCAAAATTAGGCTTTTGACTTCGGTTTTTTTCATTTATCCTCGTAGAGTGAATTCTCCCCTAACGGGATTGAATATTTTTTCTGCGTTTCGTGCGTGCGTTTTCGAACAATAGTGCCGAAAGTGTCAGTGGCTCTCAGATCGTGCTGCGCAATAGACTTTTTTGGTTTCTATCTTCAAAATTAGGCTTTTGACTCCGGTTTTTTTCATTTATCCTCGTAGAGTGATTTTTCCATTAACGGGATTGGATATTTTTTTCCGGTTTCGAGCGTGCGTTTTCGAGAAATACTGCCGGAAGTGTCAGTGACCCTCAGATCGTGCTGCGCAATATACTTTTTTGGCTTCTAGTTTTTGAGTTAGGCTTTTTGAATCGGATTTATCCACTGATTCGCGTAGAGTGATTTTTCCCTTAACGGGAATGGATATTTTTTTTCGGTTTCGAGCGTGCGTTTTCGATAAATAGTGCCGGAAGTGTCACTGAGTCTCAGGCCGTGCTGCGTAATATACTTTTTTGGCTTCTAGTTTTCGAATTAGGCTTTTTGAATCGGATTTTTCCACTAATTCGCGTAGAGTGATTTTTCTCTTAACGGGATTGTATATTTTTTTTTCAGTTTCGAGCGTGCGTTTTCGAGAAATAGTGCCGAATGTGTCAGTGGCTGTGAA
>NW_016942338.1:0-817 GCF_001483705.2 Eufriesea mexicana | reverse complement strand
ATCTGGCTGGAAAGTTCAATTTTATTGTCATTTTCGACTAATATCGTGGTGAGCTATCTTCCTAGTATAAGTGTGGAGGACAGATCCCTTTGGTGTGCTATATCCATTGCAGTGATATGGAATGTGACTGGCAGATTCGATTTTATGGACATTTTCATTGACTGGCAGATTCGATTTTATGGACATTTTCAACTAATATCGTGGTTAGCTATCTTTCATGCGTAAATAAGACGGAAAGATTCTATTGGCGTGCTATTGCCTTTGCAATGCCAAAGAATCTGGTTGGAAAAATCAATTTTATTGACATCTTCGGCTATTAACGTGGTGAGTTAACTTCCTTGCATAAATAAGGAGGAAAGATCCTTTGGCCTGCTATAGCCATTGCAATGCTGTAGAATCTGGCTGGAAAGATCAATTTTATTGACACTTTCGACGAACACCGTGGTGAGCTAACTTTCTTGCATAAACAAGGAGGAAAGACTATATTGGCAAGCTACAACCATTGCAATGCTGTAGAATCTGGCTGGAAAGTGCATTTTTAGTGTCATTTTCGTCTAATATCGTGGTGAGTTGGCTTCCTTGAATAAGTAAGGAGGAAGGATCCATTTGGTGGAGGAAGGATCCATTTGGCGTACTATAGCCATTGCAATGATGTAGAATGTGCCTGGCACATTCAATTTTATTTACATTTTCGACTAATATCGTGGTTAGCTATCTTTCATGCGTAAATAAGACGGAAAGATTTTATTGGCGAGCTATTGCCATTGCAATGCCAAAGAATCTGGTTGGAAAAATCAATTTTATTTACATTTTCGGC
>NW_016942337.1:0-915 GCF_001483705.2 Eufriesea mexicana | reverse complement strand
CCCACATAAAGGAAGCAAACGTAGCCTATCCCAACATAACCGGACGAAACCACTGTTGCTGGCATTCCCAGAGCTAAGCAGAGCTTACTAGAGCTCAGCGGGGCGTAGAAATCCACCCAATAGCAGCGTAGGGCGCAGTAACCAATGCTATCCCACCCTAACCTGATCAATCGTAACATAACCAAACGTAACCTTATACAATCTAGCGTGGCGCTACCACTACCGCTGACCTCGAAAGAGCCGTGCAGAATATAGCGGAGGAGTGTAGTACCCAGTAATACAAAGAACCGCAGTGTATAGCAGAAACGTGAAACCAATCCAAACATAAACAAGACAAACGTAACCTCACCATACGTAGCACAACTGAACATAACGTGCCGCAACCACTGTAGCTGTCCTCACCAGAGACAAGCAGAACATACTAGAGCACAGTAGTGTGCAGAAATCAACTGAAAAGCAGTGTATAGCTCAAAAGACTAAGCTAACCTCTAATAACACAGCCAATCGTCACATAACCGAACGTAACGCAACTAAAACCAACATGCCAAGACCATAGCCGCTATCCACCACAGGGCCAAGCAGAGTATTGTAGGGCATAGTAGAGCGCAGAAATCCACCGAATAACAGTGTATACCACGAAAGTCACAGCTACACTTACCGAACTTTTCCTATCCTAACATATCGGAACGTAGCATCACACAACCAAACGTGCCGCGACCACAATTTCTGGCCTCCTCAGAGCCAAGCAGGAAATATTATAGGACGTTGAATCGCAGAAATCCACCGAATGCGAGTGTATAGCACAGGACTCAAAGCTATCCTAACCTTACCTTGCCAAACGTAACGAAACCGAGAGTAACGTAGCAGAAACTAGTCTGCCGAGACCACCATTGCTGGCCTACCCAGATCCAAGCA
>NW_016942336.1:0-1176 GCF_001483705.2 Eufriesea mexicana | reverse complement strand
ATATATACATCCATACATACATACATCCGTATATCAGTCCATCCATACGTCTGTCCATCCATACATCCATCCGTACAACCATCCTTCCATACAACCATACGTCCATATATCCACCCATTCATACATCGATCGATCCATACATCCATACATCCATCCATTCATACATACATTCATCCATACATCCATACATCCACCGTCCATATATCCATAAATCCACCCATTCGATCTTCCATCCTTCGAAACATCCATCCATCCATACATCCATACGTATACACATACATACATCCATACATCCGTAGATCCGTCCATCCATACCTCAATCCATCCATACATCCATTCATCCATACAGCCATCCATTCATACGTCCACCAATCCATACGTCCACCGATCCATACATCCATCCATTCATACATCGATCCACCAAAACATCCATCTATCCATCCATACACTCATCCGCCCATACAGCCATCCATACATACACCCGCACTTCCGTCCATCCACGCATCCATTCAAGCACCCACACATCCATACATCCATGCATCCGTACATCCATTCTTGCGTACATCCGTATATCCATACATACATACATACATACATACATAACTCAAATACATCCATACATTCAAACATCCATTCATACATACATACACACATACATACATCCACCCATCCAAACATCCATCTATCCATACGTCCATACATACACACACCCATACATCCATAAATCCATCCACCCGTGGACTCATCTCTCCATACATACATCCACACTCACATCCATAGATGCATCCATGCATACATCCTTACAAACATCCATACATACGTCCATACATCCATCCATCCATCCAAACAAACATCCACCCAACTATACATCCATCGATCCATTCATCCATCGATCCATACATACTTCCATCCATACATCCATCCACAAATCTATCCAACCCGCCATGCATCCATACATATATCAATACACAGAGCCATACATTCATCCATACATACATCAATACATACATTCTTACATACATCCATACATACGTCCATACATACATCCATGCAAACTTCCATACATGCATCCTTGCATACATCCATAGATACATCCATCCAAACATCCATACGTACATCGAATCATACATCCATTTATACATCCACCCATCCATACAGCCATCCATCCATACATAC
>NW_016942335.1:0-1138 GCF_001483705.2 Eufriesea mexicana | reverse complement strand
CATGGTGGATCCAGAAAGCGTCGGATCTGGAACCATAAGTCCCATTTACATTCGACTGTAATTAGGACAAGGATACAACAGACCAGAAGGCATCACATAAACGACATACCTCGAATCCGTCGGGATCGTAAACAGGATCGATCTTTCAACGCGGAACACGTGGTAGATCCAAAAAGCTTCGGTACCAAGCTCATATTTCCCATTTTCATTCGACTATGGACATCCACGAGTGATTAGGATAAAGATACGACACTCTTGGACGCGTCAAATAAAGGACATACCTCGAATTCGACAAGATTACGATCGTGATCGATTTTTCAGAACGGAACAGCTGGTGGATCCAAAAATCGTCAGCACCAGGGTCATAATTACTACTTGCATTAAACTGTGGACATCCACGAGTGATTAGGATAACGAAATGTCACTCTAGGACTCGTCACATAAACGACATACCTCGAATCCGTCGGGATCGTAATCAGGATCGATCTTTCAACGCGGAACACATGGTAGATCCAAAAAGCTTCGGTACCAAGCTCATATTTCCCATTTTCATTCGACTATGGACATCCACGAGTGATTAGGATAAAGATACGACACTCTAGGACGCGTCAAATAAAGGACATACCTCGAATTCGACAAGATTACGATCGTGATCGATTTTTCAGAACGGAACAGCTGGTGGATCCAAAAATCGTCAGCACCAGGGTCATAATTACTACTTGCATTAAACTGTGGACATCCACGAGTGATTAGGATAACGAAATGTCACTCTAGGACTTGTCACATAAACGACATACCTCGAATCCCTTGGGATCGCATTCGAGATCGATCTTTCAGAACGAAAAGCGTGGTGGATCCAAAAAGCATCAGCACCAGGGCCATAATTCATATTTATACTCAGCTGTGCACCTGTGCGAGTGATTAGGATAACGATATAACACTCTAGGACGCGTCACATAAACGACGTATCCCAAATCCGTCGAAATCGTGATTGAGATCGATCCTTCAGCGTGTCTGGATGCATTGCAAGTTCAAGCAACGTAGGCTTCGAGGCCATAATTTCCATTTGCATTTGACTGTGGACCTCCGCGAGTGATTAGGACAAGAATACACCAGGTCAAGACACATCACGTAAACG
>NW_016942334.1:0-710 GCF_001483705.2 Eufriesea mexicana | reverse complement strand
TATCCTAACCCACCCATCAACCCGAAAATAACCGAACGTAAGCTAGCACAGCCTAACGAGCCGCGGCCACAATTTCTGGTCTCGCCGCAGCAAATTAGAACGCATTAGATCACAGTAGTGAACGGAAATCCATCGAACATCATCTGACAGCGCAAAAGTCAAAGCTGTCCAAACCTAACGTAACCAAACATAACATAAGCAAACGTAATCTCAGTCAACTTAACGTGCCTAGTCCACTATTGCTGACATCCGCAGAGCCATTCAGAATATACCAGAGCACAGTAGAGCGCCCAAATCCGCCGTATTCCAGTGTAAAGTGCAAAAGTCAATGATACCCAAATTTAACTTGACGCAACCTGACCAAACCAAACGTAGCCTAACTCGACATAACGTGCCGAAACCAGTATTGCTGCGATTCCCGGAGGCAGGCTGATCACATCAGTGCAAAGCAGCTTGCAGGAATCCGTCGAACGGCGGTGCATAGCACAAAAGTCAAAGCTATCCTCTGCAACCCTAATCAATCGTAGCATATCCAAAGGTAACCTAAATGAACTGAACGTGTAGCGACCACTACTGTTGGCGTTCCCAGGGACCAGCAGGGTATAGTAGAGCACAGCAGACGGCAGAAGTCCACCGAATAGCAGTGTATAGCACAAAAGTCAAAGCTATACTGGACTGACATATCCAAACATGGTATAACCTAAATGTAA
>NW_016942333.1:0-791 GCF_001483705.2 Eufriesea mexicana | reverse complement strand
AGCCATTGCAATGCTGTAGAATCTGAATGGAAAATTCAATTGTATTGATATTTCCCTCTAATACAGTGGTGAGCTATCTTTCTTGCATAAATAAGAAGCAAAGTTATTGGAGTGCTATAGCCATTGCAATGCTGTAGCATCTGGCTGGAAAATTCAAATTTATTGACATTTTCGACTAATATCGGTGTGACCTATCTCTCTTGCATAGATAAGGAGGAAAGATTCCATTGGAGTGCTATAGGCATTGCAATGCTAAAGAGTCAGGTTAGAAAATTCAATTTTATTGTCATTTTCGACTAATATCGTGCTGGGCTAACTTTCTTGCGAATATAAGGAGGAAAGATTCTATTGGCGTGCTATAGCAATTACAATGCTATAGAATCTGGATGAAAAACTCAATTTTATTGACGTTTTCGACTAATATCCTGGTGTGCTAACTTTCTTGCATAAATAAAGAAGAACGATTCTATTGGCGTGCTATAGCCATTGCAATGCTATAGAATTTGTCAGGAAAACACAATTTCATTGACATTTTCGACTAATATCGTGGTGAGCGGAATTTCTTGCAGAAATAAGTAGGAACTATTGTATTGGCGTGCTATAGCCATTGCAATGCTGTAGAATATGGATGGAAAATTCATTTTTTTTTATATTATCGTCAAATATCGTGGCGTGCTAAATATCTTGCATAAATAAGGAGTAAAGATCCTATTGGCGTGCTATAGCCTTAGCAATGCTATAGAAACAGGCTGTAAAGCTCAATTTTATTGACATTTTCGACTAGTATCGTG
>NW_016942332.1:0-500 GCF_001483705.2 Eufriesea mexicana | reverse complement strand
ACTCGTTGGACTCCTGCGACCTACTTTGCTCTGCTATACCTTGCTCGACCCTGGGGTATCAGAGCCAGTGGTCGCAGGACATTATGCTGAGCTATGTAACGATTTGCTAGTTCAGGCTGAGTTAAATGCATTTAGGGTAGCTTCCACTTTCGCGCTATACACCTCTCTTCGGTGGATTTCTGCGTCCTACAAGACTATATCGTCCTACAAGACTATACTACATTCTGCCTTGCCCTGAGAGGCCAGCAACAGTCGTCGCTGCACGTTATTTTCAGTTAGGCTACATTTGGGTATGTTAGGTTAGTTTGGGTTTGGTTTGGTTAGCTATGACTTTTCCACCCTACGCTGCTATTATATGAATGTCTGCGCTCTGCTCTCCTATAATATATTCTGCTTGGCTCTGTGGAAGCCAGCAACTGTGATTGCGACATGTTAGACTCAGTTCGGTTACGTTTGGTTATGCTACGATTTGTTTGGTTAGAATAGGTTGCCTTTGAATT
>NW_016942331.1:0-468 GCF_001483705.2 Eufriesea mexicana | reverse complement strand
AAATCTATAACCTATTATAGCTTGGTGAATAGATCGCCTATCGCCTTCAATCCAATGGCCAGTCCAGCCATGTACTTGCGGGAGAATAGGTCTATTCAAAATCTATAATCTGATGTAGCTTGGTTACTAGGTCGCCTAGCGTCTTCAACCAATAGCAAGGACAGCCATCTACTTGCCAGAGAATAGGCATTTCAAAATCTATAACCTGTTATAGCTTGGTGAATAGATCGCCTAACGCGTTCAATCTAACTGCAAGTACAGCCATCTTCTTGCCAGGGAAAAAGTCTATTCAAAATCTATAACCTGTTATAGCTTGGTGAATAGATCGCCCAACGCTTTCAATCCAATGGCAAGTACTGCCATCTACTTGCCTGACAATAGGTCTATTCAATATCTATAATGAGCTATAGCTTGGTGAATAGATCGCCCAACGCTTTCAATCCAATGGCAAGTACAGCCTACTGCTTG
>NW_016942330.1:0-366 GCF_001483705.2 Eufriesea mexicana | reverse complement strand
TAGCAGAGCTCAGAAATCCGCCGCATTGCAGTGTAAAGCGCACAAATCAAACACATCCTGACCAAACTTTTCCTATCCAAACCTACACAAACGTAGTGAAATTTGACATAACGTCGCGCGACTAATAATGCCGGCCTTGCCAGAGCCAATCAGAGCATGTTACAGGACAGTAGAGCGCAGAAACAAAGCGAACAGCAGCGAATATCGCTAAAGTCAAGGTAGTCTATACTAACCTGGCCAAAGGTAGCATACCCAAACGTAACATTATTCATACTAACATGACGAGACGATTAATGGTGGCCACCAGAGAGACAAGCGGAACGCACTAGGGCACAGTAGAGCGCAGGAATCCACCACACTGCAGTG
>NW_016942329.1:0-250 GCF_001483705.2 Eufriesea mexicana | reverse complement strand
TGTATGGACATATGGGCTGATGTATGTATGGATGTATAGATGGGTGGATGAATGATTGGATGGGTGTATGTATGAATGGATGTATGGATGTATGTATGGATGTATGTTTATATGTGTGTATGGATGTATAGATGGATGGATGGATTGGTGGATGGATGTAGGGATGTATGGGTGTTCGGATCGATGGACGTATGTATGGATGGATGCATTTATGGATGGATGAATGAATGGATGTATGTATGGATGGATG
>NW_016942328.1:0-3946 GCF_001483705.2 Eufriesea mexicana | reverse complement strand
CTAATATGACCAGACCACCATTGCTGACGTCCACAGAGACAAGCAGGACTCACTAGGGCAGTGTAGATTGCTGAAATCCACCGCATTGCAGTGAACATCACATAACTAACTTAACATAACTCAACGTAGCATAGCCCAACATGACGTGCCTTGACCACAGCTTCTGGCCTCCACAGAGACAAGCAGAATACAGCTTAGCGTAGTACATCACAGAAATCCATCCCGTAACAGTGTATAGCACGAAAGTCAAGTATATCCTAACGAAACTTAGCACAACCTAACATAGCCGGCATAAGCTAACTGAAATACCGTGTCATGACTTCTATTGCTCGCCTTCCCAGTGACGTGCAGGGTAGGGTAGAACCATGTAGAGCGCAGAAATCCGCCGAATAGCAGTGTATGGCACCAATGTAAAAGGAATCCTAGCCATGCTTTCTTAACCTAGCCTAACGGACGTAACATAGCTGAACCCAACGTGCCGATACCACTATTACTGCTCATCTCCACAGCCGAGCAGAACATATTGGAGTGCAGTGGGGCGCAGAGTTCCACAGAATGGCACGAAGGTGCAAGGTATTCTGTCCTAACATAACCAAACATGTCGTACGCAAACGTTGCCTAGCTAAGCCTAACGCGGCGGGAGCACTATTTCTGGCCTCCCCAGAGACAAGCGGGGAACATTAGGACGTAGTAGAGCGCAGAAGTCAGAGGATGGAGATGTATAGCACAGATGTCTGAACTATCCTGTCCTCACCTCACCAAACGCAGCATAAGCAAACGTGTCACGTCGCAACCTAACGTGCCGAGGCCACTATTGCTGTCCTCCCCAGAGCCATGCAGAATATACAAGAGCACAGCAGAGCGCGAAAATCCACCCCATTGCACTGCATTGCACAAAAGTCAAACATATCCTGATATAACCTGACCCCACCTATCCTACACAAACATAGCGTAACAAATGACGTGACTGGACCAATATTTGTGGCCCCCAGGGCCAAGCAGAGCATATTCGTGCACATAAGAGCGCAGAAACACACCGAAAGCAGTGTGCAGCTCAAAAGTCAAAGTTGCGTATCCTAACCTAGCCAAACGTAACAAACCCTACCGCAACCTAACAAAACCAAACGTGACGAGATAAACTTTTCTGACCTGCTCAGAGGCAAGTAGAGTGCACTAGAGCACAGCAGTTCGTAGAAATCGTCCGCACTTCTGTGCATAGCGAAAAAGTCGGAGATATCCTAACATAACGTGTCCTAACCTAACTTAGCCAAATGTAGGGTAACTCAACACAGCGTCCCGCGACAACTGCTTCCAGCCTCCGCAGAGCCAAACAGAATGTAGTCGTGCACAGTAGATCACAAAAATCCACCGAGTGACATTGTATGGCACGAAAGTCAGAGCTATGCTTACCACACCTAGACTAACCTGACATAAACAAACGTAACGTAAGCAAATGTACCTAAACACAACCTAATGTGATGAAACGACTACTCCTGGCATCTCCAGAGCCGAGCAGAGTATATTAGATGACAGCAGAGCGCAGTAATCGACCGCATTGCAGTCTATAGCAAAAAAGTCATACATATCCTGAGCTAACCTGTCCTAACCCAACCTATCCAAACGTAGTGTAACCAAACATAGCGAGAAGATACCAATAATGCAGGCCTATCTAGCGCCAAGCATAGCATATTAGAGCACATTAGAGCTCAGAAAACCACCGAATAGCGGTGTATAGCACTAAAGATGAAGTAGCCTATCCCAAACTAACCAAACGTAACACAAGCAAGCGTAGCTAAGCTAAAACTATCGTGCCAAGACCACTACTGCTAGCCACCCCAGATACAAGCATAATATACTAGAGCACTGCAGAGCGCAGAAATAGACGGCATTGCTCTGGATAGCACAAAGGACTTAGATATCCTAACCTGACCTGAACTAACCAAAACTAACCGAACACAGCATAGCCCAACACATCGTGCAGCGACCACTGCTATTGGCCACCCCTGAACCAAGCAGAATGCAGCTGAGCACAGAAGATCACAGGAATCCACCAAATAACACTGGAAAGTACGTCAGTCAAGGCTACCGTAACCAAACTTAACGTAACATAACCGAGCCAAGCGCAACCTAACACATCCTGACGTACCACGACTACTATTGCTCGCCTCCCCGAGACGAGCAGAGCATAGTAGAGCAATATAGAACGCAGAAATCCACCGTATAGCAGTATATAGCGCAAAAGTCAGAGAAATCCTAACAGAGACTTCCTAACATAACCGAACGAAACGTAACCTTCTACTCTAACCAACCTTAATGTAACCAAACGTAACCTAACTCAAACTAACGTGACGCGAACACTATAGCTCTCCTCCCCAGAGTCAAGCAGTGTATAGTAGTGCACAGTAAAGCGCAGCAATCCACCGAGCAACAGTCTATGCCCTGAAAGTCAAAGCTATCCGGACATAATCCTAGTATACAAAACCTAGCGAACGTAACCTAACTCAACCTAACGTGCTCAGCCCACTATTGCTGGCTTCCCCAGAGACAAGCAGAGCATATTATATCACAGTAGAGCGCAGAAGTCCACCGAATAGCCGTTTATAGCACAAAAGTCAGTGCTACCGCCTCCTAACCAAACCAAACGTAGCATAAATTAACCTAACGCGCCGGGGCAACCATTACTGGCCGCCCCTGTGTCGAGTAGATTGTAGTAGAGCATTGTAGACAGTAGAAATCCTCCGAACATCAGTGTATAGCGTGAAAGTCAAAGCAGACCCTCACCACCTAGCCAAACGTAACATGTACAAACGTAACCTAACCCAATCTAACATGAGGAAACCACTATTGCTGGCCTCCACGGAGCCAAGCAGAAAGTAGTAGAGCACAGTAGATGACAGAAATGCAACGAATAACAGAGTATAGCACGGAAGTAGAAGCAACACTTAACAAACGTAGCCTCACGTATTCTAACCAATCGTAAAATAACTCAATACAACATGCAGCGGACACTAGTGCTCGTATCCCCACGATGGAGCAAATTATATTGGAGCAATGTAGAGCGCAGAAAGCCACCGAATGGCATTTTGTACCACAGAAGTCGGAGATACCCAAGTCTAACCCGAACCAACCTAACCTAAAGGACCGTGGCTTAGCTGAACGTAACGTGCCGCGACCACTACTCCTGGCCTTCCCAGTGCCATGCATAATGTAGTAGCGCCAGGTGGATAACAGAAATCCACATGATAACAGTGTACAGCACGAAAGTCGAAGCTACCGTGTCCTAATGTATTCATTCTTAAAATAACTCAACATAACGGAACTCTACCAAACATGTCGAGACATATATTTCTGACCTCCACAGGGACAAGCAGAGTATACTAGACTGCAGTACTAAGCACAAATCCGCCGAATTGCAGTGAATGGCGCAAAAGTCGAAGATATCCTACCATAACATGGCCTAACCGGACCTAGCCGAACGTAGCAAAGCTCAACTTAGCGTGCCGCGACCACTGCTCCTGGCCTCACATGAGCCAAGCAGAGTGTAGCAGAGCGCCGTAGATCTCTGAAGTCCACCTAATAACGTAGTGTATTTTCGTACCAATTCCGTTAGTTTAGTGTATATTACGAAAGTCAAAGTTATCATAAACTAACTTAACCTAACATAACACAACCGAACGTAACCTATCGCAACCTGACGTGCCAACACCACTGCTCCTGGCCTCCACGGAGCCAAGCAGAATACAGTAAAGCAGAGTAGATTACATGAACCCGCCTGATAACAGTGTATAGCAAGGAAGTCGTAGCCATCTGGACAAAACTCGACATAACATAAACGAACCAAACGTAGCGTAACTCAACATAACGTGCAGCGGCTATTGCTGGACTCCACAGGGCCAAGCTGAATATAGTGGAGCACAGTCGAGTGCAGAAGTCCTCTGAACAGCAG
>NW_016942327.1:0-1312 GCF_001483705.2 Eufriesea mexicana | reverse complement strand
ATATGCTCTACTTGGCGCTGGGGAGGCCAGCAAACGTGGTCTCGGCAAATGAGTTTGAGTTGGACTACGTTTGGTTATATGTTAGTTTGGGTTAGGTGTGTGCTTTGACTTTTGTGGTGTACACAGCTATTCGGTGGATTTCTACGCTCTGCACTGCTCTACTAAACTCTGCGCGAACCTGCGGTGGCCTACCATAGTGGTCGTGATACGATAGGTTGTGTTAGGTTACGTTTGGCTGGGACAGGTTGCGTTAGGGTTGGTTATGATGGCTTTGACTTGTGTGCTATACTCTGTTATTCGGTGGATTCCTGCGCTCTACTGCGATCTGATATGTTCAGATTGGCTCTGAGGAGGACAGCAATGGTGATCTTGGCCCGCCATGCTGGGCTATGCTACGTTTGGTTGGGTTAGGTTAGGTCAGGTTAAGTTAGGATATCTTTGACTTTTGTGCTATACGCTGCGACGTCGCGTATTTCTGCGGTTTACTGTGCTGTAATATATTCTACTTAGTTCTGGGGACGCCGGCAATTCTGCTTTCGGCACGTTTTGTTGAGTTGGGCAATGTTTGGTTAGGTTACGCATGTTTGGGTTTGCTTCGGATAGCTCTGACTTTCGTGGTATACACAGTCATTCGGTGGATTTCTAAGCTCTACGATGCTCTGCTCGACTCCGGGGAGGCCAGCCATAGCAGTCGCGTCTACTTAGGTTTTGTTATGTTACGTCTGGTTATGTTACGATTGGTTAGGTTTGTATAGGATAGCTTTGGCTTTTGAGCTATACACTATTATTTGGTGGGCTCCTGCGCTCTAATATGGTAAGTTTAGCTCCGCGAACGCCAGCAATAGTGGTCTCGGTACGTTACGCTGTGTTAGGCTACGTTTGGTTCGGTTAGGTTGTAGGTTAGGTTAGGTCAGGTTGGGTTAGGATATTTCTGACTTTTGCGTTTTACGCAGCAATGCGTCGGTTTTCTGCTTTCTACTGCGCTCTAGTATATCCCGCTTGGCTCTGGGGAGGTCAGCAGTAGTAGTCTAGGCACGTTAGGTTGGTTTGGGTTACGTTTGGGTATGCTATGTTTGGATTGGTTAAGCTAGGATGGCTTTGACTTTTGTGCTATGAACTGCTGTTCGGTTGATTTCTGCTCTCTACTGTGTTTCAATGTGATCTGGTACCTCTGCGGAGGACGGAAACAGTGGTCTCGTCACGTTAGCTCGACGTATATTGTCTTTGGCTAGGGTAGGTTAGTCCTTGGCATGTCACGACAACTTCGCCTTCTCCGTTTTATACTGCCATTATATTGGCTTCTGCGCTCTAC
>NW_016942326.1:0-930 GCF_001483705.2 Eufriesea mexicana | reverse complement strand
TAACCAAACATAGCATAGGCCAACCTGTTGTGCCGAGGCCACTATCGCCGAGACAAGCAGGACATACTGGAGCACAGTAGAGCGTCGAAATCCACCGAATATGAGTGTACAACACAAAAGTATAAGTCAAAGCCTACCAGGCCAAACGTAACATAACCTAACAAAGACAAGCGTAACCTAACTCAACCTATCGCGCCACGAACGGTATTGCTAGTATCCCCAGTGTGGAGCACAGTACAGTGGAGCAATGATGAGCGCAGCAATCCACCGAAAAGCGGCGTGAAGCGCAAAACTCAAAGTTATCCTATCCTAACGTAATCAAACGTAACATAAGCGAACGTAACCTAACTCAACCTAACGTGCACCACCACTATTGTTGACCTCCACAGAGACAAGCAGAATATACAAGAGCACTGTAGAGCGCAGAAACCCGGAGGAATTGAAGTGTAGAGCAGAACAGCAAAAGATATCCTAACATAGCCTGACCAAACCTACACTAACCAAACGTAATCAATTCCAGCCTGGGGTATATTATGGGAGAACAGATCGCAGAGGTCCGTAGAGTGGCCGTGTGTCGCACGAAAGTCAGAGCTATCCTACCCAAACGCAAACAATCCTATCAATACCAAACGTAACATGTCACAACCAAACGCGCCTCGGCGACTTTTTCTAGAATTCCGAGAGCAAAGCAGTGAACATTAGATCACAGCAGAAATCCACCGGATAGCAGAGTACAGCGCGAAGGACAAAGCTGTCCTGTACTAACACATCGAAACGTGACCTAAGCAAAGGCAGCCTAACTGAACCTGATTTGCCGAGACACCTACTGCTGGCCTCTCCAGCGCCAAGCAGAGACCATTAAAGCCTAGTAGAGCGCGGAAATCCACCGAATCGCAGTATATAGCACAGAGGTCAAACCTATCGTACCAT
>NW_016942325.1:0-1248 GCF_001483705.2 Eufriesea mexicana | reverse complement strand
ATGTCAGCAATAGTGGCGTAGGCACGTTATATTTAGCTTGGCTACGTTCGGTTTGGTAAGGTTCGGGAAGGTTAGGATAGGATATCTTTGACTCTTGGGCTACGCAATCCAATGCGGTGGATTACTGTGCTCTACTGTGCTGTAGTATATTCTGCTTCGCTGTGGGGATGCAAGCGAGTATGACTCCTCGGCACGTTAGGTCAAGTTAGATTACGCTCTGCCAGGTTAGGTTACGTTGTGTTAGGCTACGATAGCTTAGACTTTTGTGCTACACACTGCTATTCATTGGACATCTGCGCTCCTCTGTGTGCTATCACAATCTGCTTGTCTCCGTGGACGACAGGAATATTGCTTTCGGCAGGTTAAGTCGAGTTGTGCTACGTTTCTTCTTGTCACGATTGGTTAGGTTAGGAGAGGACAGCTTTGACTTTTGTGCTATACACTACTATTCGATTGATTTCTGCGCTCTGCTTTGATCTAATATGCCCTGCTCTTCTCTGGGTATGCCAGCAATAGTAGTCTCGGCACGTTATATTTAGTTATGCTACGTTTTGTTATGTTACGTTTGGCTACGTTTGGGCAGGGTATCTTTGTCTTTTGTGCTATACATTCTTATTCTGTTGCTTTCTGAGCTCTACTGTCCTCTACTATACTTGGCTCGACCATGGGGATGCCAGCAACTATGGTCGTGGCACGATAAATTTTTTTATGTTACATCCGGGCACGTTACGCTTGGTCAGGTTAGGATACCATAGCTTTGACTTTTGCGTTATACACTGCTGTATAGTTCATTTCCGCGCTCTACCGTGCCATGGTATGTTCTAGTTGGCTCTGGGGAAACCAGTAATAGTGGTCTCGGCTCGTTAGGTTGAGATATATTCGGCACGTTTACGTTACGTTCGGATAGGTTAGGATTGGATAGCTTAGACTTCTGTGCTATACACCGCCCTTCGGTGGATTTCTGCGCTCTACAAAGATCTACTGTGCTCTGCTTGACACTCTGGAGACCAGAAATAGTCGTCCCGGCACGTTAGGTGGTGTTAGGATAAGCTCGGATATGTTATGTTACGTTGCGTTAGGTTTGTATAGCTTTGACATTCGTGTTATAAACTGTTGCTCGGTAGAATTCTTCGCTCGACTGGCTCTACCATACACTGCTTCAATCTGGGGAGCCTAGCAATAGTGTTCGCGGCACTCTATTTCGAGATATGTTTAGTTTGGTTATGTTACGATTTGTTGGGCTAGGAA
>NW_016942324.1:0-1928 GCF_001483705.2 Eufriesea mexicana | reverse complement strand
TTGTGCTCTGATACTTTCTGCTGGGCTCTGGGGTGCCAGCAATATTGGTCACGGAGCCTTAGGATGCGTTATGGTTCGCTTGGTTAGATTTGGTTATGTCAGGTTCTGTAAGGGTAGCTGCCATTTTCGTGCTATACTCTGTTATTCGGCGGATTTCTGCGCTCTGCATTACTCTAATATACTCTGCTTGGCTCTGGGTATACAAGGAACGGTGGTCTTGGCATGCTAGGTTTAGCTATGTTACGTTTGGTTACTGTACGTTCCGTTTGGTTGGGGTATGGTAGCTTTGACATTTGCGATATACATTGCTATACGACTGATCTCTGTGCTCTACTGTGCTCTAACGTCCCCTACTTGGATATGTTGAGGGCAGCAATAATGGTCTCGACACGTTAGGTTGAGTTAAGTTACGTTTGGTTTTCCTAGGCTGCGCTAATTTCTGTTAGGATAGCTTTGACCGTCGTGCGACACACAGCAATACGGTGGATTTTTACGTTCTACTCTTCTCTAATATGTTCTACATGTCTCTGCGGGGGCCAGAAAAGTTGGTCTCGGCACGCTAGGTTGAGTTCGGTTCCGCTTGGCTAGGTTATGTTACGTTAAGTGTGGTAAGGATGGCATTGACCACCGTGCGATACACTGTTAATTGGTAGAATTCCGCACTCTGAAGTGCTGCATTGTATTCTGCTTAGCTCTGTGGTGGCCAGCAATAGTGGTCGCGGCGCGTTATATTGAGGAAGGCTGCTCTTGGTTAGATTATGTTAGCATGGGTTAGGCTCGGTTACCTTTGACTTCTCTGCTATAGAATGCGGTGAGATGGATTTCTGTGCTCTGGTTTCCTCTAATATGTTCTGCGCGGCTCTGGGGTGACCAGCAATAGTGGTCGTATCACCCTAGATTTAGTTATGTTACGTTTGTATACGCCACGGTCGGATTGGTTAGGATTGGTTGGCTTTGACTTTTGTGCTGTACACCGCAGTTCGGTGGAATTCTAAGCCCTGCTGTGTTCTCGTGTGTTCTGCTTCATTCTGGGAAGGAAAGCAGTAGCGTTCTCGGCGCGTTAGCTTGAGTTCTGTTACGTTCGATTATGATCCGTTTGGTTAGATTCGGATAGGGTAGCTATGTGCTGTACACCGCAGTTCGGTGGAATTCTAAGTCCTGCTGTGCTCTCGTGTGTTCTGCTTCATTCTGGGGAGGAAAGCAGTAGCGTTCTCGGCGCGTTAGCTTGAGTTCTGTTACGTTCGATTACGATCCGTTTGGTTAGGTTCGGATAGGGTAGCTGCGACTTTTATACTATACAATGCTATTCTATGTATTTCGGCGCTCTACTCTTCTCTAGTATGTTCTGATTCGCTCTGGGGATGGCTGCAATATACGTCTCCACACGTTTGTCTGTTCTGGAATACGTTTGGTTACGATACGCTAGGTTAGGTTAGGAGATGGTAGCTTTGACTTTTGTGCCATGCACTACTGCTCTATGTATTTGTGCGCTCTGCACTCCTCCAATATTTTCTGCTCGGCTCTGTGGAGGCCGAATTTACGCTTGGTTTGGTTAGGAGATGGTAGCTTTGACTTTTGTGCCATGCACTACTACTCTATGTATTTGTGCGCTCTGCACTCCTCCAATATTTTCTGCCCGGCTCTGTGGAGGCCGGCAACTGTGGTCTCGACACGTTATGTTGTATTAGGTTACGTTTTGTTTTGCTACGGTTGGTTATGGTAGGATATGGTAGTTTGGCTTTTGTGCACTGCTATTCGGAGAACTACTGCGCTCTCCGTTGCTCTATTATACACTGCTCGACTATCGGGATGATAGCAATTGTGATCCCGGCTGTTTGCGTTGAGTTTTGCTACGTTAGGTTAGGGTATGTGAGTTTGGGTTAGGTTTGGATATCATTGACTTCTCTGCTGCAATCTTCGATTCTATG
>NW_016942323.1:0-705 GCF_001483705.2 Eufriesea mexicana | reverse complement strand
CTAAGCTTAGCGAAACGAGACCGCTATTTCTGGCCGCCCCAGCGCCAAGAAGAACATGCTAGAGCACAATAGAGTGCAGAAATCTGCCGAAGAGCAGTGTATAGCGCAAAAGTCAAATCTGGACGCTCATAAATGCACAATAGCTACGTAACCAAACGTAACATAGCTCAACCTAGCGTGACGCGCCTACGACTGCAGGCCACCGCAGAGCCAAGCGGAACGTAGTAGAGTGGAGTAGGGAGCAGAAATCCATGCAATGGCAGTGTATAGCAGAAAAATGAAAGCTACTCGGACATAACCATAGCTAACATAGCCTAACCAAACGTAGCATATCTCAACCTAACCAGGCGTGACCACTATTACTGTCCTCCCCAGAGCCAAGCAGAACATACTAGAGCACAGTAGAGAGAAGACATCCACCGCAATTCAGTGTACAGCGCAAAGGTCGAGGAAAACACGAGGTAACCAGACAAAGCCTAACCCAACCTAACGTTGCCCTCGTAACGTAACCCTCCATAACGCGCCACGGCCACAGTTTCCGGCCTTCCCAGAGCCAAGCAGAACATACTAGAGCACAGTAGAGACAAGACATCCACCGCAATTCAGTGTACAGCGCAAAGGTCGAGGAAAACCCGAGGTAACCAGACAAAGCCTAACCCAACCTAACGTTGCCTGAGGCAGCATAACGTCCCAAGGCCACCATAG
>NW_016942322.1:0-542 GCF_001483705.2 Eufriesea mexicana | reverse complement strand
TTATCCGAAAACGTCAATAACATTGAAATTTCCATCCAGATTCTATAGCATTGCGAAGGCTATAGCAGGCCAATAGAATATATCTTTCCTCCTTATTTATGCAAGAAAGTTAGGTCATCTCGATATGAGTCGAAAATGTAAATAAAATTGAATTTCCCAACCACATTCAATATCATTGCAATGTCTACAGCATGCCAATATAATCCAAACTCCTTATTTATGCAAGAAAGGCAGCTCACCACGATATTAGCAGTAACTGTCAATAAAATTGAACTTTCCAGACAGAATCCAGAGCATTGCAATGGCTACAGCACGCCAATAGAATCTAAACTCCTTATTTATGCAAGATAGACAGTTAACCACGATATTAGTCGAATCTGTCAATAATATTGAACTTTCCAGCAAGATTCTATAGCATTGCAAAGCCTATAGCACGCCAATAGTATCTTTCCTCCTTATTTATGCAAGATAGTTAGCCCTCCACGATATTAGTCAAAAATGTTATTAAAATTGAGTTTTCCAGCCGGATTCTACTGCATTGC
>NW_016942321.1:0-2122 GCF_001483705.2 Eufriesea mexicana | reverse complement strand
TAGCAAAAAGTAGCATAACACAGCCAAACGTGCCGCTGCCACTATTGCTCGTCTGACCATAGTCAGGCAGAGTGTAGTAGAGCAGTGTAGAGCGCCGAAGTCCACCGAATATCAGTATATTGCGCAAATGTAGATGAAATTATAACCGAGCCTTCCTAAACTAACCTAACGAAACGTAACCTTGCAAAGCCTAACGTGCCGAGACCACTATTACTTGACATCCCTGAGCCACGCAGAGCATATTAGAGAGCATTGGACCGCAGAAATCCACCGAATAGCAGTGAGTGACACAAAAGCCGTAGATACCCTAGCATAGCCTGACGTAACCTGCGTCAACCGAACGTAGTATAGCTCAACATAGCGTGCAGCGACCGTAGCACCTGGCACCCCACAGCCAAGAAGAACGTAGTAGAGCACAGTAGATCGCAGAAATCGTCCGAATAACAGTGTATTGCACGAAAGTCTTAGCTATCATCTCCGAACATGGCCTAACATAACCTATTACCAAACGTAACATAGCGCAACGTAGCCTGCCACACCATAGTCGGGCCGAGTATAGTAGAGCAATATAGGGTGCAGAAGTAAACCGAATAGCAGTGTAAAGCACAAAAGTGGAAGGTATCCTAGCATAACCAGACCTAACCTAACCCAGCGAAGCGTAACCCAAATGAAACTAACGTGCATGGCCTGCTATTACTGGCAGCTCTACAGACCAGCAGAAGGTATTAGAGCACTGTAGGGCGCAGACATCCACCGAGTAGCAGCGTACGGCACAAAACTCTTATTCTATCCTAACCTAACCAAACGAAACATTAGCGAACGTAGCTAAACTCAAACAAACGTGCCGAGACCACTACTGGTGGCATCCCCAGGGCCAAGCATAATATACTAGAGCACAGTAGAGCGCAGAAATCGGGGGAAAGCAGCGTATAGCACAGACACCTAGACTATCTTATCTTGACCTCACCAAACGTAGCATAATCAAGCGTGGAGTCACTCAACCAAGCTTACCGAGACCGCTATTGCTGGCCTCCCCAGAGCAAAGCTGAATATACTGGAGCACAGTAGAACGCAGGAAGCCTCCAAATAGCAGCGTATATCACAAGAGTCTAGGATATCCTAACCTAACCTGACCAGACCTGCCTTAGCCAAACATAGACTGAAGAAGCCTAACGAGCCGAGACCACAGTTTCTGACCCCCGGAGCCGAGCAAAGCATATTAGATCAGAGTAGGTCGCACGAATCCACAGAAAGCCTGTGTATAGCACAAAAGGCAAAGCTATCCTTACCAAACATAACCTAACCTACATTAAACGAACGTGACCTATTACTGCCGATCGTGCCACGGCCACTATTGCTGAACTCAACAGAGGCCAGCTGAACATATTAGACGTGAGTAGATCGCAGAAATCAATAGGAGCGCTGTGTACAGCAGAAGAGTCAAAGGTATCCAAACGTAACCCTGACAACGTGACCTAACCAGACGTACAATAACTCAACATAACGTGCAGCGACCACTATTGCTGGACACCCCAGGGCCAACCAGAATACAGTAGACACAACAAGAGCGTTTAACGGTTTTCACCACGATTTCGTAGCTATCCAAACATAAACCAAACTATTATAACCTAACCAAACCAAGCCTAACAAACCCTAACGTGCCGAGATCACTACATCTGGCCTCCTCGAGGAGAGCAGAGTATAGTAGAGCAATGTAGAGTGTAGAATCCAAACGAATAGCAGCATAGCGCAAAATTTAAGGCTACCCTCCCATAGCCTAGCCCCACTTAACGTAACCAAACGTAATCTAACTCATGCTATCGTGCCGAAACCACAATTGCTGGCCTCAATACAGCCAAGCAGAACATACTAGAGAATTGTAGTGCGCAGTTAGCCATAGAATCTCAGTCAACAACACAGTAGTCAAAGCTACCCTATCCTAACGTGACCAAACGTAACATTGCCGAACGTAGGCTGCCACAACTTAACGTGCCGCGGCCGCTCTTGGTGGCACTTCCAGGAATATGCATAATATAGTAGAGCGCAGCACAGCGTAGAAGTACTCCAAACAGCAGTGTAGAGCACGAAAGTCTAAGTTAGCCAGACCGTGCTTAAACCAACC
>NW_016942320.1:0-1062 GCF_001483705.2 Eufriesea mexicana | reverse complement strand
CTGGGTTAGGTTGGGGTAGCTTCGACTCTTCTGCCAAACATTTCCATTCCATGGACTTCTGCGATCTACTCTCCTCTAGTAGGTTCTGATTGGAGATGGGGATGCCAGCAATAGTGGACCCGTCTCGGTAGGTATAGTTAGCCTACGTTTGGTAAGGTTAGGAGTGGCCAGGTTAAGTTAGGTTTCCTTTGACTTTTGTGCTGTACACTGATTTCCGATGGATTTCTGCACTCTAGTGTGATCTAATATGTTCTGCTGTGCTGTGCGGAGGACAGAAATAGTGGCCTCGGCACGTTAGGTTAATTTAGGATGCGTTTGGTTATATTACGCTTGGATAAATTAGAATTTGATAGCTTTCAATTTTGTGATACACACGTGTATGCGGTGAATTTCTACGCCCTACGTTGCTCTACTGTACTCTACCCGGCTATCGGTAGGCCAGTAATAGTGGTCTCGGCCCGTTATTTTGTGTAGGATACGTTTGGGTACGTTACGTTTACTTGTGTTAGGTCCATATTAATTTCACTTTCGTGGTATACACTGATATTCGATAGATTTCTACGCTCTACTCTGCTCTACTGTATTCCGCTCTGCCGCGTGGAATCCAGGAATCGTGGTCGCAGTACGTTATGTTGAGTTAGGCTATGTTTAGTTAGGTCGTGTTTGTTTGGTTTACGCTTGGGCAGCTTCGACTTTCGTGCTACGCACTGCTGTTCTGAGTACACCGGCGCTCTACTCAGCGCTATGGCACACCGCCTGCGCCTGCGGACGTCGGGTGTAGTGGTCCCTGCATGTTAGATTGAATTATGTTACGTTTGGTTAGGCAAGGTTTTGCTAGGTTTGTTCGCTATAGCTTTAAGTATTGTGCTATACGCTGCTATTCTGCAGATTTCAGTGCCCTACATTGCTCTGCTTTACTCTGCTTGCCTCTGTGGAGGCCAGCGTTCTGTTGGGCGGCACAGAAGGTTGAGTTTTGTTACACTTGGTGGAGTTACGATTGGTTAGGTTAGGATAAGGTTCCTTTGACTTTATAGCCGCACACTGCCTTTCGGTGGATTTCTC
>NW_016942319.1:0-764 GCF_001483705.2 Eufriesea mexicana | reverse complement strand
TGACATGCTATAGCCATTGCAATGCTTTAGAATCTGGATGGAAAATTCAGTTTTATTGACATTCTCGTCTAATATCGTGGCGAGCTAACTTTCATACATAAATAATGTGGAAAGGATCTTTTGGCGTGCTATAGCCACTGCAATGCTATAGAATCTGTCTGGAATGTACAATTTCATTCATATTTTCGACTAATATCGTGGTGAGCTAACTTTCATCGATAAATAAGGAGGTACGATTCTATAAGCGTGTTGTAGCCATTGCAGTGCTATAGAATCTGGGTGGAAAATTGAATTTTACTGACATTCTCGGCTAATATCGTTGTGAGCTTACTTTCTTACATAAATAAGAAGGAAATATTCTATTGGCGCGCAATAGCCATTGCAATGCTTTAGAATATGGCCGGGAAATTCAATTTTATTTACATTTTCGAATAATATCGTGGTGAGGTATCTCTCTTGCATAAATATGGAGGAAGGATTCTACTGGCGTGCTATGGCAATTGCAATGCTATAGCATCTGGCTCAAAAATTCAATTTCATTGACATTTTCGACTAATACTGTGGTGAGCCTACTTTCTTGCATAAATTATGAGGAAGGATTTTATTGGCGTGCTATAGCCACTGCAATTCTGTAGAATCCGTCTGGAAAGTTCAATTTTATTGACATTTTCGACTAATATCGTGATGAGATAACTTTCTTCGATAAATAAGGAGGAAAGACTATATTGCTGTGCTATAGCGATTGCAGTGCTATAGAATCTGCC
>NW_016942318.1:0-395 GCF_001483705.2 Eufriesea mexicana | reverse complement strand
GAACTGACATCATCTCACTGACCTGACCTGACATGACCTGACCTAACCTGACCAGCCCCGGCCTTGCCTTGCCTGACCTGACCTGATGTGACCTGACATGACCTGACCTGACCTGACCTTACCTGACCTGACGTGACCGGACTGACCTGACCTGACCTGACCTGACTTGTCCTGGCCTGACCTGGCCTACCCTTACCGGACTTGACCAGACCTGACATGACCTGATCTGACCTGACTGATCTGACCTGAGCTGACCTGACCTGACATGACCTGACCGATCTGACCTGACCTGACCTGACCTGACCTGACCTGACCTAACCTGGCCTGACCTTACCCGACATGACCTGATCTATCTTGACCTGACCTTGCCTGACCTGGCCTGACCTGAACTGACA
>NW_016942317.1:0-330 GCF_001483705.2 Eufriesea mexicana | reverse complement strand
TGTATGGGTGGATGTATGTATGGATGGATTGATGTATGGAAAGAAGGATGTATGTATGGATGTTTGTATGGATGAATAGTTGTGTGGATGGATGGATGAATGAATGGATTGTGGTATGGATGAACGGATGTACGGAAGTATGGATTTATGAATGTGTGGGTGTATGAATGTATGGATGGATGGGTGTATGGGTGGATATATGTATGGATGGATGGATGGATGGGTAGGTGGTTGTATGGCTGGATGGATATATGGAAGGATGAGTGTATGAATTGATGAATGTATGGATTGATGGCCGTATGCATGGATGGTTGTATGGATGGATTGAGG
>NW_016942316.1:0-2067 GCF_001483705.2 Eufriesea mexicana | reverse complement strand
ATGGATGGATGGATTTATGGTTGTATGAATGTATGAATGTATGGATGTATGGATGGATGGATGAATGGATGGGTGGTTGTATGGCTGGATGAATGTAAGGAAGAATTTGTGTATGGATCGATGAATGTATGGATTGAAGGCCGTATGGATTGATGTTTGTATGGATGGATTCAGGTATGGATGGATGGATTTATGGTTGTATGAATGTATGAATGTATGGATGTATGGATGGATGGATGCATGAATGGATAGATGTATGGATCGATGGATCTATGGATGGGAGCTTGAATGGATGGATGGATGTACGGTTCGATGGATGTATGGATGGATGGATGCATGAATGGATAGATGTATGGATCGATGGATCTATGGATGGGAGCTTGAATGGATGGATGGATGTACGGTTCGATGGATGTATGGATGGGTGGATATATGGATGCATGGTTGTTTGGGAAGATGGATGTATGGATGGATGGATGCATGAATGGATAGATGTATGGATCGATGGATCTATGGATGGGAGCTTGAATGGATGGATGTATGTACGGTTCGATGGATGTATGGATGGGTGGATGTATGGATGGATGGTTGTATGGGAAGTTGGATGTATGGATGGATGTATGTGTAGATGAATGGTTGTATGGATGGATGGATGTACGGACGGATTGAGGTACGGATTGACGAATGTACGGAATGTATGCATGTATGGATGTATATATGTATGTATGTATGGATTAATGGATGTATGGGTGTATGTATGGATGGATGTGTGGTTGGATCTCTGAGTGGATGGCAGGTTATATGGATGGATGGATGTATGTATTGTTATATGTATGGATATAATGATGGATTGATGGTTTGGTGGATGAATGTATGGATGGATGTGTGGTTGGATCTCTGAGTGGATGGCAGGTTATATGGATGGATGGATATTTCGAATGACAGACGTACGAATTATTGGATTTATGGATGTATGGATGTGTGGATGTACGGATGTGTGGATGGATGGATGTATGGAAGGATAGATGTATGGTTCGATGGATGTAGGGATGGGTGGCTGTGTGGCTGGATGGATGTATGGAAGGATGGGTGTATGGATGGTTGAATGTATGGATTGATGGCCGTATGAATGGATGGATGTATGGGTGGCCGGATGTACGGATGAATGAATGCACGGAAGAATGGATGAAAGGATGGATTGAGGTATGGATGGATGGCCGTATGGATGGATGGATGTATGGATGGATTGAGGTATGGATGGACGTATGTATGGATTTACGAATGGAAGGATGAGTGCATGGATGGATGGATTTGTGGATGTATGGATGTGTGGATGTGTGGATGTATGGATGGATGGATGCATGGATGGAAGGATGCATGGATGGTTGGATGTACGGATGTATGGATGTATTAATGTATGGACATTTGTATGTATGGATGTATGAATGTATGGCCGTATTTGCGTTATGAATGTACGGATGTATGTATGCATGGATGTATGTATGTAAGAATATATGGATGTACGGAGGTATGGATGTATGGATGTGTGGGTGTATAAATGTATGGATGGATGGATGTATAGATGGATAGATGTCAGTAGAGAAGGATGTATGTGTGGAAGTATGTATGGATGAATGGTTGTGTGGATGGATGGATGTATGGTTGGATTGAGGTATGGATGGACGGATGTACGTATGTATGAATGTATGGACGTGTATATGTACGGATGTATAGATTTATAGATGTGTGGTTGTGAGGATGTATGAGTGTATGGATGGATGGATGGATGTATGGATAGATGTATGGAAAGAAGGATGTATGGATGGATGTGTGTGTGGATGGATGGATGTATGGATGGATTGCGGTATGGATGGACGGATGTACGGAAGTATGGGTTTATGGATGTGTGGTTGTATTAATGTGTGGATGGGTGGATGTATGGACGGATACGTGTATGGATCAATGGGTGTATGGATGGCTACTTGAATGGATGGATGTATCTGTGGATGTATGGATGTATAGGTGGATGGATGTATGTATGGGTGGATGTATGGATGGATGGATGTA
>NW_016942315.1:0-627 GCF_001483705.2 Eufriesea mexicana | reverse complement strand
TTGCGCTATGCACTCCTATTAGGCAGATTTCTGCTTTCAAATGTACACTAATATGTTCTGCTTTTCTCTGGAATCGCCAGCAATATTGGTCTCGTCACATTGTGTTTTACTACTCTACGTTTGGATAAGTTCGGTTAGGAAACCTTTGGTCAGGGTATCTTTGACTTTCGTGCCGTACATTGCAGGGCGGTGGATTTCTGCGCTCTACTGCACTTTTATATATTCATCAATAGTGTTCTCGTCATGTTAGGTTGAATTGTGTTAAGTTTGGATATGTTAAGTTTGGCTAGGTTAGGATATGCTACACATGCTTCTGCGATTTACACTGCTATTTTTCGTCGATTTCTGTTGTCCTCTGTGTTCTACTACATACTGCTTGTCTCTGGCGAGGTCTGCAATATTGGTCTCGTCACGCCATGTTTTGTTGCACTATGTTTGGGTAGGTTAGGTTAAGTCATGTTAGGTTGGGGCATGTTTGCCTTTGTGGTGTACACTGCAATGCGGTGGACTTCTACCCTCTGCTGTGCTGTAGTATACTCTGCTTGGCTCTTCAGAGGCCAGCAGTAGTGGTCTCGGCGCGTTAGGTTGCGTTAGGCTACGTTTGCTTATGACACGTTTGGCTATGTT
>NW_016942314.1:0-498 GCF_001483705.2 Eufriesea mexicana | reverse complement strand
GACTTCCGTGATATACACTGATATTCGATGTATTCCTGATATGTACATAGCTTTACTATATTACGCTTAGCCATATCTTAGCCATGTGAATGCCGGCAGTATTGGTCTCGGCACGTTAGGTTGGGTTAGTTTCGGTAAGGGCAGCTTTGACTTTCGTGTTATACACAGTTGTTCGGTAGATTTCTGCGCTCGACTGCGCTCTGCTTCATTCTGCTTGGCACAGGGGAGGCCATCAATATTGGCCGGGGTACGTTAGGTTGAGCTGTGTTACGTTCGGTTATGTTAAGGCAGGATATATTAGGTTAGGATAGCTTTGACTTTTGTGCTGTACGCTGCTATTCGGTGAACTTCTGCGCTCCACTGTTCTCCACTAAGTCCTGCTTGGCTGCGGGGAGTGCAACAATAGCGGTGTCGGCACGTTAGGTACAGTCTGGCTATGTTTGGTTGTATCCCGTTTGTTTGGGGTAGGCACGGGTAGCTATGACTATTCTTATTTAC
>NW_016942313.1:0-851 GCF_001483705.2 Eufriesea mexicana | reverse complement strand
ATGTATGGATGGGAGCTTGTATGGATCGATGGATGCATGGTTCTATGGATGTATGGATGGGTATATGTATCGATGGATGGATGTGTAGAAAGTTGGACGTATGGATGGACTTATGTATGGTGTATGGATGAATGGTTGTATGGATGGGTGGATGTATGGATGGATTGAGGTATTGATGGACGGATGTGCGGATGTATGGATGTATGTATGGATGGATGGATGGATGTATGGATGGGTTGCGGTATGGCTGGATGTATGTATGGATGTATCGAAGAATGGTTGGACGGATGTATGGATGGATGCAAGCATGGATGTATGGATGTATGTATCTATGGATGTGTGTGTGGATGAATGGTTGGGTGGATGGACGGAAGAATGAATGAATGGATGGGTGGATGAACGGATGCGTGGATTCGTGGATGGGTGTATGGATGAAAGGATGGATGGATGTATGTATGGATATATGTATGGATGTTTGTATGGTTGTATGTATGGATGTATGCATGGATGTAAGTATGGATGTATGTATCTATGGATGTGTGTGTGGAGGAATGGTTGGGTGGATGGACGGAAGAATGAATGAATGGATGGGTGGATGAACGGATGCGTGGATTCGTGGATGGGTGTATGGATGAAAGGATGGATGGATGTATGGTAGGATGGATATATGGATGTATGGATGTATGGATGAATGGATGTATGGATGGATGGGTGTATCGAAGGATGGAGGTAGGAACGGATCGATTTATCGATATATGGATGGTGGATGAATGGATGCATGTGTGGAAGAATGTATGAATGTATGTAAGAATGTATGTATGGATGGATGGGTGTGTGGATGGGCGAAAGTG
>NW_016942312.1:0-515 GCF_001483705.2 Eufriesea mexicana | reverse complement strand
GTCCATCATCCGATACATCCATCCATCCATACATCCATGTATGCATACAGCCATACATCCATATATCCTCACTTCCGTACATACGTCCATCCATACCTCAATCCATTCATACATCCATCAACCCAAACAACCATTCATCCATACATACATCCATCCACACATCCATCTTTCGATACATCCATCCATCGATACATCCACCCATTCATACATCCACTCATACATACATCCATCGAACCATACATACATCATCCATTCGTACAAGCACCCATCAATACACCCGTCGATCCCTACATCTATCCATTCATACATCCATCCATCCATACATCCATACATCCACAGATCCATACATCCATACATCCTTCCACTCGCACGTCTATCATTCGATACATCCATCCATCCATACACCCATACATACATAAATCCACACAACCATTCATCCATACATAAATCCGTCCATAAATCCTTCTTTCCATACATCTATCCATACATACATCCATCCATCCATACATTCATAT
>NW_016942310.1:0-4503 GCF_001483705.2 Eufriesea mexicana | reverse complement strand
ATGCCTCTATTACTGGCCCGCCCAGAGCCAAGCGGTAAATATAAGAGAACAGCGTGGTGCAGAGGTCCGCCGAATAGCTGTGTATAGCACAAAAGACATGGTTAGCCCCTCCTAACGTACCCAATCGTAACATAACCAAACGTAACCAAACTCAACCTAGCGTGAAGCGACAACTACTACTGGCCAGCCCAGAACCAAGCAGAACATACAAGAGCACACTAGAGCGGAGAAATCCACCGCATTTCAGTCTACAGCCCAAAAGTTAGAGCTATCCTCCCCTACCCTAACCAAACCTAACACGTCCAAACGTAACCTAACCCAACCTATCGTGCCACGACCACTATTTCTGGCATCCCCAGAGCCGAGCAGAGTGTAATAGAGCATTTTGGGGCACAGAAATTCACCGAATAGCCGTGTATTGCCGAAAAGCCAAAGTTGTCCTGTCCTAACCGATCCAAGCGTAATATAATAAAACGTAACCTAACTTATCTGAACGTGCCGAGGCCGCTATTGCTGGAACCTCGGAGACAAGCAGAATATACTAGAGCACAGTAGAGCGCAGTGAGGCACCATATAGCAGCGAATAGCACAAACGACGAAGATACCACAAACTTACATATCCCAACCTAACCCAACCAAACGTAGACTAACTAATCACAGCTAGCCGAGTCCACTATTGCTGGCATCGCCATAGCCAAGCAGAACATATTAAAGAAGAGTAGAGCATAAAAGTCCAAAGGATGGCAATGTATAGTAGAAAGTCATAGCTGCACTGACCTTACCCAGACTAAGCTGACATAACCATACTTAATATAACACAGCCTCACGCGCCGATACCAATATTCCTGGCAACCCAGAGCGAAGCGTAGCATATTATAACACAATAGAGATCAGAAATCTACCGCGTCACAGTGTACAGCACAAAAGCCAAAGCTGCCTTGTCCTAACCTAACCAAATATAGTATAAACGAACACAACCTAACTCCACCTAACATGCATAGACCACTATTGCTGACCTCTTCAGAGCAAAGAGGATAATACTAGAGCGCAGTAGATCGCAGAAATGCACCGAATAGCGGTGTATAGCATAAGAGACGCTGCTAACCTCTTCTAACCTTACTAATCGTAACACTGCCAAACGTGGCCTAACAAAACCTATCGCGCCGCGACCACTACTGCTGGCCTCTCCGGAGTCATGCAGAATATAGTTGAGCGCAGTAGAGTGCAGAAAGCCACCAAATTGCAATGTGCATCTCCAAAGTCATAGATATCCTAACCAAATCATGCCTAACCTAGCCTAACCAAATGCAGAATAACTAAACCTAACGAGCCGCGACCACTATTTATGGCTTCCCCAGAGACAGGCAGATTTCGATAGAGCACAGTAGAGCACAAAGGTCCCTAGAATATCTGTGTCGTGCACATAAGCCAAAGCTTTCCTGACATAAGCTAACCGAAGCAAACCTACCCAAGCGTTACCTAACTAAGTCTAACTTGCCGCGTCCAGTTTTACTGGCTTCCATAGAAGCAAGCAGAGCATAATGGAGGAGAGTGGAGTTCAGAAATCTATAGAATCGCAGTGCATAGCAGAAGAGTCGAAGCTATCCACATCTAACCAAAGCTAACGTAACAATATCAAACGTGTCCTATCCCAACCTAACGTGCCGAGACCACCTTAACTGGCTTCCCCAGAGAAGAGCAGAACATACTAGAGCGCAGTAGAGCGTAGACATCCAGCGAATAACAGTGTTTACCACGGAAGGCAAATCTACCCTTCCCTAACCCAAACTAACTCAACGTACCCAAACATAGTCTAACGCAACCTAACAGGCGCGACCACTATTACTGGTCTCCACATAGTCGAGCAGAGTATTGTATGGCAACGTAGAGCGTAGAAACGCGACGTATACCTGTGTATAGCGCAATCGTTGAGGGTAACTTGTCCTGACCTATCCAGACGCAATAAAATCAAGCGCAACGTTACCTAAGTTTTAGTGCCGAGACCACCATCGCTCGCATCTACAGAGCCAAGATGAACATACTACAGCTCAGTAGAGCACGGAAAGCCACCGAATAGCAGTCGATAGCACAAACGTCGAAGCTATCCTATCCAAGCATAGTCAAACCTTACCAATCCGGACGTAACATAACATAACCAAACTTGCCACGACCACTATTGCTAGCCTACCCAGAGGCAAGCGGATGATAGTAGAGCAACTCAGAGCGCTGATATCGACCGAATAGCCGTGTATAGCGAAAAAGTTATAGCCATGCCAATCAAACTTAACCCAGCCTAACCTAAGTGAACGTAACCTAACCAAACCACACGTGCCAATACCCATATTGCTGGCCTCCACAGAGACAAGCAGATGCTAGTAGAGCAATGCACTGCACGGATATCGACCGAATAAAAGTCAAGAACACACAAGTAAGAGCTATCCTAACCACACATATTCCAACCCAGCCAAGTCAAGCGTAACCTAACTCAACCTACCGTGCCGGGAACGCTGTTGCTGGCCACCCCAGAGCCAAAAAGAGCATATTAGAGCGCAGTAGAGTGCAGAAATCCACCGTATGGCAGTCTATAACGCAATGGTCAAAGCCATCCTTTCCTAACCCAGACAAACATAACGCAACCGAACGTAACATAACTATTCCTAACATTTCGATACTCGGACCCCTGCCCTCCTCAGAGTCAAGCAGAACGTATTAGAGGAGAACAGATCGCAGAATACCGTGGAGTCACAATGTCTAGCAGAAAAGTCATTGCTTTCCGAACATAACCCAAGCAAACGTAACCTAACCAAACGCTGCCTAACACAACCTTACGTGCCGAGACCACTATCACTGGCATCCACAGAGTCGAGCAGAGTATAGTTGAGCAACGAAGAGCGCAGAGACCCACCCAAATGCAGTGAATAGCGCAAAAGTTAAAGTTATCCTATCCTAACCTAACGAAATGTGACGTAGCCAAAGGTAGCAAAACTCAAACCATCTTGCCGCGACCACTGTTGCTGGCGTCCCAAGGTTGGAGCAGAGTATAATAGCAAAATGCAAGGCGCAGAAGACCGCCGAATAGAAGTGTATAGCACATAAGTCAAAGCCCCCTTAACCGAACACAAGAAAACCTAACATACACGAACGTAGCCTGACACAACCCATCGTGGCACGACCACTCTTGCTGGCCACAACAGAGCCAAGCAGATCACATTAGAGGAGAGAGGAGAGTAGAAATCGATGGAATCGCTGTGTATAGCAGAGTAGTCAAAGCTATCCGTACGTAAACCAAGCCAACGTAGCATGGACAAATGTAGCATAACCAAGCACAACGTGCCGCGACCACTATTGCTGGGCCCCCAGGGCCAACCTGAATATAATAGACACAAGCAGTGTGAAGAAATCCACCTAATGATCGTTTGCTCCACGAAGTCAGAGCTGCCCTAACATAACCCAAAGGAACACAAACAATCCAAACCTAGCCTAACCCAACATAATGTGCCGAGTCCACGAGATCTGGCCTCCCCAGAGGGGAGCAGTGTGTGGTAGAGCAGCGAAGAGCGTAGGATTCCACCGAATAGCGATGTAGCACTAAATTTAATGCTATCATATCAAAACCTGACCAAAGGGAACGTAGCCATACGTAATACAACGTATCATAACGTGCCGAGACATGTATTGCTGCCCGCTCCGAAACCAAGCAGAGCATACTAGAGGAGAGTAGGGAGGAAACATCCATAGTTCGCAGTGCAGAGCACAATAGTCAAAACTACCCTATCCTAGCATAGCCAAACGTAACATAAGAAAACATTGCCAAACAAAACCTAACGTGCCAAGACCACTATTGCTGGCATCCTCTGAGCGAGGCAAGTAACGTTAAAGCAGAGTAGAGGCTAGAAATCCACTGAATGGCAGTGTGCAGGGCAAAAGACAAAGATATCCTATCCCATCCTATCCAAACGTAATATAACAGAAAGTAACCTAACTGTTGCCGGCCTTCACAGGGTCGAGCAGTTTATAGTAGAGCAATGTAGAGCACAGGACTACGCCGAATAGCAGTGTATACCACAGAAGACTAAGTTGTCCTATCCTAAACTAACCAAACGTAACATAAACAAATGTAAACTAATCCAACCTAAAGTGCCTAGGCCACTATTGCTGTCCTCCCCAACGCCAAGACGATCACACTAGAGGAGTGTAGAGCGTAGGAATCCACCGGCTGGGAGCGTTTAGCAGAAAAGTCAAAGCTATTCGTACGTATCCCAGACAATCCTAACCAAACCAAACGTGCGGAGACCGCAACAGTTGGCCTCCCCAGAGCCAAAGATATCATAGAGAGCGCAGTAGTGCGCAGAAAACTACCGAGTAGCCGTGTGTAGCAGAAAAGACAAATCTACCCTGTCCTATCCTAACCGAGCAGTAACGTGGCTGAACGTAACGTATCTCATCCTATCGTGCGGAGACCGATATTGCTGGCACTTCAACGGCGAAGCAGTATATACTAGA
>NW_016942309.1:0-545 GCF_001483705.2 Eufriesea mexicana | reverse complement strand
AAAATGACGGTGGTAAATACTATATATAATTTATTATGAACTATCTTGTTCTAAACTTACGACTTTCACATTGACGGTCTCTCAAAGAACCGTCCTCTTTCACGTCCTTGGACTATCTAGGACCACCTAACCTTGGACTCTGTCTTCTTTCGTACTCATGCTCTCTTCCTCGATCACGCATTCCTCGCAGCCTCGCCCCCAGTGGGTCATGTACACTAAACACTCAGACACATTTCGCTCTTCGCTTGCATTCGATGCTACCATAAATATCCCGTTCATACGATACGTTGCACGTAGTCACTCGTCCTTCCGCACGCACTCCCGATAACACACTGAACGCTCGAGCCAAATCTGAAATTGGTATTTATTATTCTCTCTTTTCGAGGAATGGCCTAAGCGTTCTCATGCACTCTACAATCATACCTACGCAAAAGGTACTGTCATAGGCGGTGACCTTATACCCTAATCACGCCACGCTCACCATTTCCACAATATTTATTTAAACATTCATTTTCGGAATCTAGGTCTTATAAACTATTTATTCA
>NW_016942308.1:0-540 GCF_001483705.2 Eufriesea mexicana | reverse complement strand
CATTGCAATGCTACAGAATCTGGCTGGAAAGTTCAATTTTATTGACATTTTCGGCTAATATCGCGTTGAGCTATCCTCATTGCATAAATGAGGAGGAAAGATCCTATTGGCGTGCTATGGCCTTCGTAGCGCAATAGAATCTGGCTGGAAAATCCAATTTTATTGACATTTTCGGCTAATATCGCGTTGAGCTATCCTCATTGCATAAATGAGGAGGAAAGATCCTATTGGCGTGCTATAGCAATTGCAATGCTATAGTATCTGTCTGGAAATTTCAATTTTATTCACATATAAGACTATTGTCGTGGTGAGCTAACTTTCTTGCATAAATAAAGAGAAAAGATTCTATTGGCGTCCTATAGCCATCGCAATGCTATAGCATCTGGTTGGAAATTTCAATTTTCTTGACATTGTCGTCAAATATCGTGGTGAGCTCCCTTTTTTGCTTAAATAAGGAGCAAAGACTCTATTGGCGTTCTCTAGCCATTGCAATGCTACAGAATCTGGCTGGAAAATTTAGTTTTATTGACATTTTCGCCT
>NW_016942307.1:0-1405 GCF_001483705.2 Eufriesea mexicana | reverse complement strand
CGATATTAGTCGAAAATGTCAGTAAAATTGAATTTTCCTGCCAGAGTCCATAGCATTGCAAAACATATAGCACGCCAATAGAATCAGTCCTCCTTATTTATGTAGGAGAGTTTTCTCACCACCTACGCCAATAGTATCTTTCCTCCTTATTTATGCAAAAAAGTTAGCTCACAACAATACTAGACGGAAATATCTATAAAATTGAGTTTTCCAGCCACATCCTATATCATTGCAACGGCTATAGCACTCAAAAAGCAACTTTCCTCCTTACTTATTCAAGAAAGTTAGCTCACCACGATATCAGTCGAAAATGTCAATAAAATTGAATTTTCCAGCAAGATTCTGTAGCATTGCGACGGCTATGGCACGCCAATTGCATCTTTCCTCCTTATTTATGCAAGAAAGCTAGCTCACCACGATATAAGTCGAAAATGTGAATAAAATTGACCTTTCCAGCCAGATTCTATAGCATTGGGACGGCTACAGCACGCCAGTAGAATCCATCCTCCTTATTTATGCAATAAAGTTAGCTCACCATGATATTAGTCGTAAATGTTAATAAATTTGTATTTTCCAACCACATTCTTTATCATTGCAATGGCTATAGCACGCCAATAGAATTATTCCTCCTTATTAATGAATGAAAGGTGGCCTAAAGCGATATTAGTCTTAAATGTCAGTAAAATTGGATTTTCCTGCCAGAGACCATAGCATTGCAAAGGCTATAGCACGCCAATAGTATCTTTCCCCCTTACATATGAAAGGAAGATAGGTCGAAACGATATTAGTCGAAAATGTCATTAAAATTTTATTTTCCAGGAGGATGTTGTAGCATTGCAATGCCTATAGCACGCCAATTGAATCCATCGTCCTTGTTTATGAAAGAAAGATTGCTCGGCATGATATTAGTCGAAAATGTCAATAAATTTTAATATGCCATCCACTTTCTATATCATTGCAACGACCATAGCACGCCAATAGAATTATTCCTGCTTATTTAGGCAAGAAAGTATTTTCCTGCCAGAGTCCATAGCATTGCAAAGGCTATAGCACGCCAATGGAATCATTCCTCCTTATTTATGTAAGAGAGTTTGCTCACCACTATAGTAGTCGAAAATGTCATAAAATTGTACTTTCCATCCACAATCTATATCATTGCAATGGCCATAGCACTCAAAAGGCGTCTTTGCTCCGTACTTACGCAAGGAAGTTAGCTCACCACGATATTAGTTGAACATTTCAACAAAATTGTATTTTCCAGTAAGATTCTGTAGCATTGTAATGCCTATATCACGCCTGCAGTATATTTCCTCCTTACTTATGCAAGGATGTTAGCTCACCGCGATATTAGTCTAAACTGTCAATAAAATTGAATTTTCCTTCCAGATTGTACTGCATTGCAATG
>NW_016942306.1:0-495 GCF_001483705.2 Eufriesea mexicana | reverse complement strand
CACCCATCCATTCATACATCCCCACATCCATACTTCCATAAATGCATCCACTCGTACATCCATTATTCGATACATCCGTCCGTCCATACATCCATCCAATCATTCATCCATCCATCCATACATCCATACAGATATACATCCATACATCCATACAGATATACATCCATACATCCATACAGATATACATCCATACATCCATACAGATATACATCCATACATCCATACAGATATACATCCATACATCCATACATACATACATCCATAGAATCATACATTAATGCATCCAAACATCTGTACATCAATACATCCAGTCATCCATATATCCTGCAATCCACACATGCATCCATCAGAACACCCATCCATCCACACAACCATACACCTATAAATCCATACGTCCGTACATTTATACATCCATACATTCACACATACGTGCGTCCGTCCATCCATACCTCAATCCATCCATACATCCGTCCATCCACACAACCATTCATCCAT
>NW_016942305.1:0-8042 GCF_001483705.2 Eufriesea mexicana | reverse complement strand
GGAAGGCCGGCAATATTGGTTTCTACACGATATGATGTGTCATGTTACGTTCGACAACGTTGGTTTTGGCTATGCTTGGTTAGGATAGTTCCAAATTTGTGCTGCACACTGCTCTTCTGTGCATTTCTGCGCTCTACTGCGCTCTACTATGTACTGCTTGGCACTGGAGATGCCGGAAATAATGATCGCGACACGTCAGCGTAAGTTAGGATACGTTTGGTTATGTTACGATTCTCTAGTTTTGGGAGAGGATAGCTATACCTTTAGTGCTATGTCCTGATACTAGGTGGATTTCTGCGCCCTTCAGTGCTCAAATGTTTTCAGCTTGTCTCTGCCAAGGCCAGCAATAGTGGTCTCGGCACGTTATGATCAGTCTGGCTACGTTCTGTTAGGTTGGAATGGGCTACGTTTGGTAAGGATAGCTTTAACTATTGTGTTGTACACTGCTATTCGGCGGATATATGAGATCTACTGTCCTCTAGTATGACCTGCTAGGCGCTGCGGTGGCCAAAAATGGCGGTCTTGAACGCTGGTTTGAGTTAGGCTATGTATGGTTATGTCCAGTTGGTATGGATTAGGCCTGCGCAGCTTAGTCTTTTCCGATGTGCACTGCGGTACTATGGATTCCTGCGTCCTACTCTCCACTAATGTTTACGGCTTGGCTTTGCGGAGGCCAGCAATATTGGTCGCGGCACGTTAGGTTTAGCTAAGTTACATTCGTTACGTTACGATTCTATAGGTTAGTAGGGGATAGCTACGTCTTTAGTGATATAGACTTCCATTAGGTGCATCCCTGCGCCCTACAGTGTTTTAATATTTTCAGCATGGCTCTGGGAATGTCATCAATAGTGGTCTCGGCACGTTACGTTGAGGCAGGTAACTCTCGGTTATGTTAGCTTATGATAAGTGTGGTCAGGATAGCTTTATCTTTTGTGCTGTGCACTGCTATTCGGTGGATTTCTGCGATCTACTGTGCTCTGGAATGTCCTGCTTGGCTCTGTGGAGGGGAGCAATAGCGGTCTCGGCATGTTAGGTTGATAGAGGCAATGTTTGGTTACGTTCTGTTGTTTGGATTAGGATTGGGTAGTCATGACTTTTCTGATATACACAGCGATTATATGCGTTTCTGCATTTTACTGTACATTAACGTGTTCCGCATGACCCTGGGGAAGCCAGCAATAGTGGTCGTGGCACGTTAGGTTTAGTTGCGTTACGTTTGTTTAAGTTACAGTTGGTTTGGTTAGGAGAGGATGGCTTTGACTTTAGTGCTATAGTCTGCTATCAGGTGGATTTCTGCTCCCTACTGTGCTTTAATATTTTCCACATTGCTCAGGGAATGCCAGCAATAGCGGTCTCGGCACGGTGAGTGATGTTACGTACGGTTAAGCTGGGCCCGGCAATGTTTGGTCAGGGTAGCTCTAACTCTCGTGCTGTACTCTGCTATTCGGTGCATTTCTGAGCTCTACCGTGCACTAGTACGTCCTGCTTTGATCTGGAGTGCTCAGTAATAGTGGTCTAGGCACGTTAGGTAGGGTAACGGTAGGCTGGCTATGCTATGCTTGGCTACGTTAAGCATGGATGTCTACGGCATTCGTGCTATGCACTGCCATTCGGTGGACTTCTGCGCTCTACTCTAATCTAACATTATCTCCTTTGCTGTGGGAATGCCAGGAATAGTGTCCGCGGCTCGTGGGCTTGTGTCATGTTAGGTTCGCTTATGTTACGTTTGGTAATGTTAGGGTAGGGTTTGTTTGACTTTTATGCTATACCCTGCTATTCGATGGATTTCTGTGCTCTTCGATGCTCTACTATAGCCTACCCAGCCCTGGGTCGGCCAGCACTGGTGGTCGTGGTACGCAAAGTTGCTTTATTTTACGTTTCGTTTAGCTAGGTTATGTAAAGTTTGAGTGGGATTGCTCTGACTTTTGTGCTCTCTACTGCTATCCGGTCGATATCTGCGCTCTGCTGTTATCTAATATTCTTTGATTAGACCTGGAGAGGGCAGCAATAGTGTTTGCGGCGCGTTAGGCTGAGTTATCTTGCGCTTGGTTATGAACTGTTGGCTTACGTTTGGCTTGGGTAGCTTTGACTTTTCTGTTACACACTGCGATTATATGGCTTTCCGCGTTCTACTCTCCGCTAGCGTGTTCGGCTTGACTCTAAGTAGGCCAGCAATAGTGGTCTCGACACGTTATGTTATGTCTGGTTGGATTCGGTTAGGTTGGGTTAGGCTGAGTTGTTCAGGATGGCTTTAACTTTTGTGCTGCACACTTCTATTCGGTGGATTTCTTTGCTCTACTGTGCTCTATTATGTCCTGCTTGGCTCTAGGGACGGCCGCAATAGTGGTCGCGGCATGTCAGGTTGTGTTATGTTACGTTTGGTTGCGTCACGATTGGTTACGCTTGGAGTGGGTCACTTTGTCTTTATTTAAATACTCTGCCATTAGGAGCATTTCTGCGCCCTACGTCGCTCTAATGCTTTCAGGTCGGCTCTGGAAAGGCCAGAAATAGTGGCATCGGAACGTTATGTTTGGTCAGGTTACGTTCGGTTATGTTGGGTAATGCTAATCTTTGACAGGGTAGGTTTAACTTTTGTGCTGTGCACTGCTATTCGGCGGATTTCTGCGCTCCACTGCGCTCAAGTATGTCCTGCTTGGCTCTGTCGAGGCCACTAATAGAGATCGCGGTAGGCTAGGTTAGGTTAGGGTACGTTTGGTTACGTTACGGTTCACTAGGTTAGGAGAGGATAGCTTTTACTTTAGTGATATAGTCTGCTGTTAGGTGGATTTCTGCGCAATACGGTGCTGTAGTATTTTCAGCTTGACACTGCGAAGGCCAGAAGTTATGATCTCGGCACGTTACGCTTAGCAATGTTACGTTCGGTTAGGTTGGATTAGTTAAAGTTTGGTTGGGTTAGCTTTATCTTCAGTGTTGTATACTGCTATTCAGTGGATTTCGGCGCACTACTCTGCTCTGGTATGACCGGCTGGTCTCTGGGGATGAGAGCAATATCGGCCTCAGCGCGTTAGGTTGAGCTATGATGTGCTCCGATATGCCCTAATGGCTTGACTTAGGTTTGCTCTGACCTTTCAGGTATACACTGCTTTCTATCGATTTCTGCGCTCCACTCTGCACTAGTGTGTTCTGCTTGGCCTTGCGGAGGGCAGCAGTAGTGGTCGCGGCTCGTTAGGTTGTGTTAGGTTGCGTTCGGCTATGTTACGGTTGAGTAGCTTAGGGTTGGACAGCTTTGACTTTAGTGCTATATTCTGCTGTTAGATGGATTTCTGCGCCCTGTAGTGCTCTAATATTTTCAGCTTGGCTCCTGGAGTGCCAGTAACAGTGGTCTCGGCACGTTATGCTTGTTCGTGTTACGTCAGGTGCGGTTGTGCTAGGCGAAGTTTCGGCAGGATAGCTTTAGCCTTCGTGCTGTATACTGCTATTCGGTGGATATCTGCGCTGTAGTGTGATATAATAATTTCAGGTTGGCTCTGGGTATGCCCGCAAGTGGCCACTGCTCGTTATGTTGCGTCAGGTTACGTTTGTTTTGGCTGGGTTACGCTAAGCTTGGGTAGGATTGCTTTATCTTCTGTGCCGTACACAGCTATTCAGTGGATTTGTGCGCTCTAGCCTGCTGTGGTATGTCCGTCTGGGCTCCGGGGACTGCAGCAATAGCGGTCTCGGCACGTTAATTCGAGTTAGGTTATGTTTGGATATGTTCTGTTGGTTTGGGTGTGGTTTGGGTACCTTTGCCTATTCTGCTATGTACTGCGATTCAATGGGTTTCTGCGCTCTACTCTCCACTAATGTGTTCTGCTTGGCTCCGCGTAGGACATCAGTATTTGTCGCGGAACGTTATATTGGGTCAGGTTTCGTTTGTCTATGTCACTATTGGTTACGTTAGGAGAGGATTGCTTAGACTTTACCTCCATAGTCTGCTATTACTTGGATTTCTGCGCCCTACGGAGCTCAAATATCTTCAGCTTGGTTCTGGGAAGTCCAGCCATAGTGGTCTCGGCACGTTGTGTTGAATCAGGTTACGTTCGGTTAGGCTGGGTTAGGCTAAGATTGGTTAGGATAGCTTTACCTTTATAGCTGTGCACTGCTCTTCGGTGAATTTCTGCGCTATGCCGTGCTCTAATATTCCCCTCTTGGCACTGGGGGCGGCAGCAGTGGCGGTATCGTCACGTTAGGCTGAGTTAGGCTACGTTTGATTTTGTCCTCTTGGTTTGGGTTATGTTTGGGTAGCTTTTATTTTCCTGATATACTCTCCGTTTATATGGACCTCTGCGCTCTACTCTCCACTAATGTGTTCTGCTTGTCCCTGGGGAGGCAAGAAATAGCGGTCTCGCCACGATAGGTTCAGTCAGGCTATGCTATGTTATGTTCTGTTTGTCTGCGTTAGCTTTGGGTATCTTTGACTTTTCTGACTAACACCGCGTTTCTATTGGTTTCTGCGTTCTGCTCTCCACTAATGTGCTCTGCTTGGCTCTGGGGAGACCAGTCATAGTGTTCGCGGGACGTTAGCTTACGTCAGGTTATGTTTGGCTGTGTTTCGAGTGGCTAGGTTAGGAGAGCATTACTTTGACGCTAGTGCTACAGCCTGCTATTGTGTGCATTTCTGCGCACTACAGTGCTTCAATCTTTTCAGCTTGGCTCTGGGAAGGCCAGGAATAACAGCTTCGGCGTGTTATTTTGAGTCATGTTACTTTCGGTTTGTTTGGGTTAGGTTAAGAATGGGCAGGGTAGCTTCATCTTTGGTGCTGTACACTGCTATTCGGTGGACTTCTGCGCTACTCGGCGCTATAGCATGTCCTGCTCGGCGCTGCGGAAGGCAGCAATAGCGGTCTCGGCATGCTATGGTAAGTTAGGCTATGCTTGGTTATGCTCTGTCTGGGTTAGGTGTGTGTAGCTTCGGCTTTTATGATAAACATAGCGGTTCTATGGATTTCTGCGTTCTACTCACCACTAACGGGCTCTGCTTTGCTGTGTGGAGGCCAGCAATAGAGTTCGCAGCACGTCAGGATGAGTTCGGTTTTGTTTTGTTACATTACTTTTGGTTGGGATAGGAGAGGGTAGCCATGGCTTTAGAGATACAGACTGATATTTTGCGGATTTCTGCGCCCTGCTGTACTCTAATATTTACTGCTTTGTTCTGGGGAGTACAGCAGTTGTGCTCACGGCACGTTAGGTTGGACTAGGTTACGTTCCGTTACGACACGATTGGTCAGGTTAGGAGAGGAATGCTTTGAGTTTAGTTTTATAGACTGCTTTTAAGAGGACTACACAGCCCTAGAGAGCTCTAATATTCTCAGCTTGTCTCTGGGAATGCCTGCAATAGTGGTCCCGGCGAGTTGTGTTGAGATATGTTACGTTCGGCTAGGTTGGGTCAGGCTGAGTTTTCGCAGGATAGCATCATCTTTCGTGCTGAACACTGCCAATAGGTGGACTTCTGCGCTCTACTGCGCTCTAGTATGTCCTGCTTCGCTATGGAAAGAAAGCAATAGCAGTCTCGGCGCGATAAGTTTAGCTAGGCTATGTTTCGTTTTGTTCCGTTGGTTCAGGTAAGGCTTGGGAAGATTTGACTTTTCTGATATACACTGCGATTCTATGTATTCCTGCGTTCCACTCTCCGCTAGTCCATCCTGCTTGGCTCTCGTGAGGCCAGCAACTGTGGTCGCTGCGCGTTAGGTTGAGATATGTTAAGTTTGCTTACGTTGCGATTGGTTTGATGTGGAGAGGATAGCCCTGTCTTTAGTGCTATAGTCTGCTTTTAGGTGGATTCCTGCTCCCTTCAGTGCTGCAATATATTCAACTTCACTCCGGGAAGGCCCGCAATTGCTGTCTCGGCACATTCTGCTGGGTCAGGTTACATTCTGCTAGGTTGTGTTTCGCTAAGCTTGACTAAGGTATCTCTGACCTTCGTGCCGTGCTCTGCTCTATGTTGGATTTTTACGCTGTACTGCGCCCTAGTATGTACTGCATGGCTCTGGGGAGGTCAGCAACCGCGGCCTGGGCACGTTAGGTTGAGTCCGTCTATGTTCGGTTATGCTCTGTTTGTTAGGGTTTGGCTTGGGTAGCTTCGACTTCTCTGATATACACTGCGATTTTGAGGATTTCTGCGTTCGACTCTCCACTAATGCGTCCTGCTTGGCTGTGGGGTTGCCAGCAATTGTGATCGCGGCACGGTAGGCTGAGTTATGTTACGTTCGTTTATGTAACGTATATGTCGATTGGGTTGGGAGTGTGTACCTTTGACTTTAGTGCTATAGTCCGCTATTAGGTGGATTTCTGAGCTCCAAATTGCTCTAATGTCTTCAGTTTCTCCATGTGAGGGTCAGCGATAGCGGCCTCGTCACTTTACGTGGGGTTAGGTTACGTTCGGTTAGGCAGGGTTAGGCTAAGATTGTTTAGGATGGCTGTAACTTTTGTGCTGTACACTGCTATTCGATGAATTTCTGCGATCCTCTGTGCCCTAGTATGACCTGGTCGTCTTTGTGGGAGGGGGGCAGCAAATGCTTTCTCGGCGCGATAGGCCGAATTACGCCGTGCTTGGTTATGTCTGTTGGCCTTTATTATATTTGGGTAGCTTTGACTTTCCTGATATGCACTGCGATTCCATGGATTTCTGCGTCCTGCTCTCCACTGATGTGTTCCGCTTGGCCCTGGGGAGGCCGGCAGTAGTGGTCGCGACACGTTGGATTCAGTTACGTTACGCTTGGTTTTGTCACAGTTGCTTAGGCTAGAAGTGGATAGCCGTGACTTTAATACTCTAGTCTGCTATTAGGTGGATTTCCGCGCCCTGCAGTGCGCTAATATTTTCATCTTGTCTCTGGGGATGCAAGCAATAGTGGTCTCGGCACGTTACGTTTTAGTCAGGTTGCGCTCGATTAAGTCGGGATATGATAAGTCTGGAAAGGATAGTTTTAACTTTGTGCTGTACGCTGTTATTCGGTGAACTTCTGCGATCTGCAGCGCTTTAGCATATCCGGCCTGGCACGGGGGAGTGTAGCAATAGCGGTTTCGGCACGTTTGGTTGAGTTAGGCTATGTAGGCTATGTTTTGTTGGTTTGCGTTACGTTTGGGCAGCTTTGGCCTTTCCGATGTACTCAGAGGTTCTATGGATTTCTGCGTTCTACTGACCGCTAGTGTGCTGTGCTTGGCTGTGTGGAGGTCAGCAGTAGTAGCCGCGGCATGTTAGGTTGGGACATGTTACTTTCGGTTGTGTTGCGATTGACTAGGTTAAGGGAGGATACCTTTTACTTAGGTTGTGTTTCGCTAAGCTTGACTAAGGTATCTCTGACCTTCGTGCCGTACTCTGCTGTATGTTGGATTTTTACGCTGTACTGCGCCCTAGTATGTACTGCATGGCTCTGGGGAGGTCAGCAACCGCGGCCTGGGCACGTTAGGTTGAGTCCGTCTATGTTCGGTTATGCTCTGTTTGTTAGGGTTTGGCTTGGGTAGCTTCGACTTCTCTGATATACACTGCGATTTTGAGGATTTCTGCGTTCGACTCTCCACTAATGCGTCCTGCTTGGCTGTGGGGTTGCCAGCAATTGTGATCGCGGCACGGTAGGCTGAGTTATGTTACGTTCGTTTATGTAACGTATATGTCGATTGGGTTGGGAGTGTGTACCTTTGACTTTAGTGCTATAGTCCGCTATTAGGTGGATTTCTGAGCTCCAAATTGCTCTAATGTCTTCAGTTTCTCCATGTGAGGGTCAGCGATAGCGGCCTCGTCACTTTACGTGGGGTTAGGTTACGTTCGGTTAGGCAGGGTTAGGCTAAGATTGTTTAGGATGGCTGCAACTTTTGTGCTGTACACTGCTATTCGATGAATTTCTGCGATCCTCTGTGCCCTAGTATGACCTGGTCGTCTTTGGGGGAGGGGGGCACCAAATGCGTTCTCGGCGCGATAGGCCGAATTACGCTGTGCTTGGTTATGTCTGTTGGCCTTTATTATATTTGGGTAGCTTTGACTCTCCTGATATGCACTGCGATTCCATGGATTTCTGCGTCCTGCTCTCCACTGATGTGTTCCGCTT
>NW_016942304.1:0-276 GCF_001483705.2 Eufriesea mexicana | reverse complement strand
CTGGATAGAGATATTTTCAATTTGCAGTGCAATACAAGGTTCATAAACATAGAGAGCACTTTATCCATTCGATTAATCTGTTCACTAATGCAATATACTCTACGGCAATTCTAAAGTTATCAGCGGACGGATCAGATTTCTTAAGTGGCTTTGACAAATGACAATATATTATTGAGTTTATCCGGCTGCACAGTTTCATATCATTTGCATTAATATGTTCCCTGACCGTTTAAGTTTCTCAGCAATTGTAGTTAAGATCAATGGAGGGAGCAACAG
>NW_016942303.1:0-512 GCF_001483705.2 Eufriesea mexicana | reverse complement strand
CCAAAGCTAGCCATACCGAACGTAGCTTTGCTTATCCTAACGTGCCGAGACCACCATTGCTGCTCTCCCCAGGGCTTAGCGGAACAAATTAGACAATGGTAGGACGCATAAATCCGTAGGATAGCAGTGCATGGCACAAGAGTCGAAGCTACCCTACCCTAACATAGAACAACAGTCCACAGAATAGCAGTGTGCAGTAGAAAAGTCAAAGCCATCCTAACATAACCCAACGCAACCAAACCTTACCGAACGTAATTTATCTCAGCCTAACGTTATCTCAGCCTAACGTGTTGCGAACACTATTTCTGGCCTTCCCAGATACAAGCAGAACATATGAGAGGAGATTAGGGCGCAGAAATCCACAGAAACGCAGTGTATAGCAGAAATGTCAATGCGAACCTGTCCTATCCCGGACAAACGTGACGTATCCAAACGTAACATATCCAAAGGCAACATGTCACAGACTAACATGCCGCGACAACTAACGCTGGCCACCACACAGCGATGCCGAA
>NW_016942302.1:0-848 GCF_001483705.2 Eufriesea mexicana | reverse complement strand
CCGTCCATCCACCCCTCAATCCACCCATACATATATCCATGCATACGTCCATCCACCGGTGCGACCATAGATCCACCCATTCATACATACATCAATACGTACTTCCATACATACACCCATACATACATCCATTCATACATACACACATACACCTTCACATACGTCCATGCATACATCCATTCATACATCCATACATAAACCCATACATACTTCCATACAAACGTACATACCTACACCTATACACACAACCATGCGTACATGCATACATCCATACATGCATACATCCATAAATATAACCATACGAGCATCCGCACATACATCCATACAACCATACATTCATGCATCCATTCATCTGCACATAAACACATACATCCATCCATATATCCTGCCATCCACACATTCAACCATACATACCTCCGTCCATTCATACACCCATACATCCATACATATATACATACATACATCAATACATCCGTACATTTGTCCATCCATAACTCAATCCATCCATAAAACAATTCATCCATACATACATTCATCCATCCATCCATCCATCCATACATCCACCCATCCATACATCCACCGAACCATACACCCATCCATTCATGCTAGCATCCATACGTACGCCCGTCACCCATCCAACCACCCACCCGCACATCCATACATCCATACATCTATCCTTCCATACATCCATCCATCCCTACATCTATCCTTCCATACATCCATCCATCAATACATCATCCCACCCATACATCCATCAATCCATACACCCATCCGTACATCCATCTATCCGTCCATACATCCACGCAACCATACATCTATCCACCCAAACATACATCCATCCATATATC
>NW_016942301.1:742-1347 GCF_001483705.2 Eufriesea mexicana | reverse complement strand
TTGTGTGGATGGATGGATATATGGATGGATTGAGGTATGGATGGACGGATGTACGGAAGTATGAATGTATGCATGTATAGCTGTCTGCATGTGTGGATGTAGGAATGGATGGATGTATCGAATGATGGACGTACGAATGGATGCTTTTATGGAAGTAAGGATGAGGGGATGTATGGATTAATGTATGTATGGATGGGTGGTTGTATGGCAGGATGGATGTATGGAAGGATGGGTGTATGGATGGATGAATGTATGGATTGATGGCCGTATGGATGGATGGATGTATGGATGGGTTGAGGTGTGGATGAACGGATGTGCGGATGAATGGATGTACGGAAGAATGGATGTATGGATGTATGTATTAATGCATGTATGGATGTATGTACGTATGAATTTATGGATGTAAGATGAACGGATGTATGCATGTATGGATGTATGGATGTATGGATGTATGTAGGGATGGATGGATGGACTGGTGGATGGATGTATGGATGGATAGATGTATGGATCGATGGACGTATCGATATGTGGACGTATGGATGGATGAATGTATCGACGGGTGGACTTACGGATGGATGGATGTACGGATGTAAGGATGTATGGAT
>NW_016942301.1:0-637 GCF_001483705.2 Eufriesea mexicana | reverse complement strand
ACGAATGTAAGGATGTACGGATGTATGGATTTATGGATGGACGGATGGATGTATGGTTGTATGGATGTATGGATGTATGTACGTTTGGATGTACGAATGGATGGATGTACGAATGTATGGATATACGGATGTATGGATGTATGGATGTATATCTGTATGGATGTATGGATGGATGGATGTATGATTGCATGTATGTATGGTTGGATGGATGTATGAATGTATGTATGGATATATGTATGGATGTATGTATGGTTGTATGGATGTATGGATGGATGGATTTATGGATCTATTGATGTATGGATCGATGGGCGTAGGGATGGGTGCTTGTATGGACGGATGGATGTATGGTACGATGGATGCATGGATGGGTGGATGTATGGATAGGTGGATGTATGGATGGATGGATCTTTGGAAAGATGGATGTATCGATGGATGTATGTATGGATGAATGGATGTTTGGGTAGATGGATTTACGGATGGATTGAGGTATGGATGGACGGATGTACGTAAGTTAGAATGTATGTATGTATGGCTGTCTGCATGTATGGATGTATGCATGGGCGCATGTATGGTAGCATTAACGGATGTATCTATGGATGTATGTATGGATGAGTGTATGTGTGTATGCGTGGATGTA
>NW_016942300.1:0-921 GCF_001483705.2 Eufriesea mexicana | reverse complement strand
CACAAAAGTCAAAGCTACCCCATCCTAACCTATCCTAACTTAATATAGCCAAACGTAACCTAAATAAACTTAACGTGCTGAGACCACTATTGCAGGCCTCCCCAGAGCTAAGCAGAATGTACTGGAGCAAGTAGAGTGCAGAGAACGACCAAATATCAGTGTATAGCACAAAAGCAGGACACACCCTTACCTATCTTGGCCTTACGCAACACAACCAAACGTAGCCTAACTGCAAATAATGGGCCAATGCAACAACTGCTGTCTTCCACAGACCCATGCAGATCGTATTAGAGGAAAGTAGAGCGCAGAAGCCCATATAATGGCAGTGTATAGCAGAAAGATCGAAGCTATCGTAACCGTACACAAACTAACCTAACCAAACCAAACGTAGCATATCCCGGACTAACATGCCGATACCACTATTGCTGGCATCGCCAAAGACAAGTAGAGCAGATTAGAGCACAGTAGGGCGTAGAAATCCACGGAAAGCATTGTACGGAACAAATGACAGATCTATCCTGTCCTAACGTAACCAAACGTTTCATAGCCAAACGTAACCCAACCCATCCTAACATGCCGAAACCAAAAGTTCTGGCCAACGCTGGTCCATGCTGACTACACTTGAGGACAGTGGAGCGTAGAAATAGACTGTACTGCTGTGAACCAACAAAAGGCCGAGATATCCAGACCAGCCCTAACCTAACCTAACCAAACGTAACATAATTCAACGTAACTTTCCGATACCACTATTGCTGCACCTCCTGGAGCCAATCTGAACGAATTAGAGAACAGTGGAGTGCAGAAGTCCGCCTAATAGCAGTGTATAGCGCAAAAGTCATAGCTATCCACTCCTAACCAAGCCAAACGTAACATAACTCAAAGTCGCGTGACGATACCACTATTGCTGACCGTCCCATAACC
>NW_016942299.1:0-2018 GCF_001483705.2 Eufriesea mexicana | reverse complement strand
GGATCTGAAGAGGCCAGTAATTGTGGTCTCGGCCCGTTATGTTCAGTATGCTACGTTTGGCTGTGCTACGTTAGATTAGGTTAGGTTTGGATCGATTTGACTTTCGCCGTATATACTGTTTGCATTCTACTACCCACTATTATGTTCTGCTTGGCTCTGGTGGCGCCAGAAATCGTGGTCGCGGCACGGTAGGTTGTGTTATGCTAACGGTTCTTTATATTACGGTTGTATATGTTAGAAGGTGATAGATATGACTTTTGTGCTCTACACAGCTGTTCGGTGGATATCAGCGCTCTGCAGACCTCTTGTAAGTTCTGTTTGGCACTGGCGCTTCCAGCAGCTGTGATCTCGGCACGCTAGGTTGGGATATGTTACGTTTGGTTTTGTTACGTTTGGTTGGGTTAGGAGAAGGTATCATTGACATTTACCGGTACTATATACCGGTATTCGTTGATCCTATGCGCTCTACATTGGTCTAACATGTTCTGCTTCGCACTGGGGAGGCCAGCCATAGTATTCTCGGCACGTTACGTTTAGTTAGGCTACGTTCGGTTAGGTTAGGTCAGGACAGGTTAGGTTTGTATACGTTTGACTATCGTGGTGTGCACTGCTTCGAGTGGATTTTTGCGCTCTATTGTGTGCCTGCATATCCTGCTAGGCTGTGTGGAAGCCAGCAATATTGGTCTCGGCACGTTAGGTCGAGATAGAATACGAAGTGTTATGTTACGTTTGGTTAGGTTAGGTTACGGCAGCTTTGCGTTTTGTGCCATACACCGCCATGCGGTGGATTTCTGAGCCCTGCTGTGCTCTAATATGTTCTGCTTGGCTCCACGGAAGCCAGCAATACCCGTCTCGGAACGTTAGGTTGTTTAGGTTACGTTTGGTTAGGCTAGGTTATTCTGTAGGCTAGGATATCTTTGACATTTCTGATCTTCTTTGCCATTTTATGGAATTCTGCGATCCGCACTCATCTAATACGTCCTGCTTGGCGATGGACACTCGAGCAAGGGTGTGCTCGGCTCCATATGTTTAATTAGTTTACGATTGGTTTGGTTACGTTAAATAAGTTTGGGTCAGGATTTCTTTGACTTCTGTGCTATACACTGCTATTTATTGGCTTTCTGCGATCTACTGTGCTCCAGTATATTCATCTTATGGCTGGGGATGTCAGTGACAACGGTCTCGGCATGTTCGGTTAAGTTAGGTTACGTTTGTTTGTATCACGTTTGGACATGTTATTATACTGTAGAATTTACTTTTCTGCCCTAGACTGTTATTCGGTGGATTTCTGCGCTCCAGATTGCTCTACTATACTGTGCTGGGCTGTGGAGGGGCCTGTAATGGTGGTCTCGGCACGTTAGGTTGGGTTAGACAACATTTGGTTAGGTTGCGTTTGCTTGGGTTATGTATGGATAGCTCCGACTCTCGTGGTAAATACTGCCTTTCGGAGCATTTCTGCGCTCCACTGTGCTCTACTATATTCTGCTTGGCTCTGGGGAGTCAAGCAGTGGCGACCGCGGCTCGCCATGTCGAGTTAGGCTTCGTTTTGCTCGGCTATATTTGTTTGGGTTAGGTGCGGATGGCTTTGACTTCTTTGCTATACACTGCGAATGTGTCGATTTCTGTCGAATATTTTCGGCTTTGCGCTGAGAAGGGCAGAAATAGAGGTCTCTACACGCTAGGAAGGGCTTGGTTACGTTTGGTTTCGTTCCGTTTGGATAGGATATGTTATCGTAGTTTTGACTTTGTTCTATACAATGATATATGGTGGATTTCTGCGTCCTACTGTGCCCTAGTATGTTCTGGTTGTCACTCGGGAAGCCTGCAATAGTGGTCTACGCACGCTAGTTAGAGCTATGTTATGCATGGCTTGGCTAGGTTGGGATATGTTTCGTTATTGTATCTTTGACTTTTGAGCTATACACTGCAATTCGTTCGATACCTGTGCACTGCGTTGCTCTACTAGCATCTGCTTGTCTCCGCGGAGGACAGCAATGGGGTTCGTAGTACGTTCGGTT
>NW_016942298.1:0-1133 GCF_001483705.2 Eufriesea mexicana | reverse complement strand
TCGTGCCATACACTATTATACGCTAGACTTCTGCGATCTACTGCGCTCTACTACATTCTGCTTTGACTCGGAGCAGTAGACTCGGCACCTTATGGTGAGATATGGTACGTTTGGTTCGGTTAGGTTAGGTCAGGTCAGGTAAAGATATCTTCGGCTTCTGTGCTATTCACTGCAATTCTGTGGATTTCTGCGCACTGCTGTGATCTTTTACACTATGCTTGGCTGTGAGGCGGCCTGCAATAGCGGTCTCGTCATGTTAAGTGGAGTTGGATTACGTTTGGATGTGTTACGTTTGGCTAGGTTAGGAGTGACTACTTTGACTTTTGTGCCATTTACTGCTATACGATGGATATCCGCGATCTAATGTGCCGTAGTATGCTCTGCTTGGCTCTTGAGAGGCCAGCAATTGTGGTCCCGGCGCGTTAGGTTTCGTTAGGCTACGTTTGATTAGGTCATGATTGGTTAAGTTTGGTTAGGATGTCATTGACTTTTCCACTATAAACTGCAATGCGGTGGACATCTGCGCTCTTGCTTGTTTCTGAAGAATCCAGCGATCGTGGTCGGGCACGATAAGTTTTGTTATGTTACGTTTGGTTATGTTACGATTGGATAGGGTAGGAGGCGATATCTTTGACTTTTGCTCTATACACTGTTATTCGGTGTATATCACCGATCTACAGTGCTCCAGTACGTTCTGCTTGGCACAGGGAAGGCCAGCAATAGAGGTCACGGCGAGTTACGTTAGGTTGTGTTACGTTTGGTTATGTTACGATTTGTTATGATAGGGAGGTGCGGCTTTAACTTTTGTGCTATACATCGCTTTTCGGTGGAATTCTGCGCTCCACTGTCCTCCAATCAGTTCTGCATTGCTCTGGATAGGTCAGCAATAACGGTCTAGGCAAGTTAACTTGAGTTATGTTACATTCTGTTATGTTATACTTGGATAGGTTCTGCCAGGATAGCTTTGACATTTGTGATATACACTTCTATACGGTGAATGCCTTCGCTCCACATTGCTCTACTATTCCCAGCTGGACACTCGGGTGGCCAGCAGTAGTGGTATCGGCGCGTTATGTTTAGTTAGGCTACGTTTGATTAGGTTAGGTTATGCCTGGTTAGGTTAGGTTATCATC
>NW_016942297.1:0-531 GCF_001483705.2 Eufriesea mexicana | reverse complement strand
GCGCTCCAGTATATTCTGCTTGGCTATAGGGAGGCAAGCAGTATAATTCTCGGCACGTTAGGCTGAGTTGTGTTGCGTTCGGTTCTGTTGCGTTTGGTTAGGTTGGCATAGGATAGCTCATGCTTTCGTGCTATGCACTGCTGTTCGTTGGATTTCTGCGCTCTACATTGTCCTACTCTACTCTGCACGACTCTCGGGGTGCCAGCAATAGTGGTCGCGGCAAACTACGTCAAGTTGAATTACGCTTGGCTAAGTTGGGTTATGTTGCGTTAGGCTGCGCTAACTTTGGCTTCTGTCCTACACATTGCTATAATATGGACATCTGCGATCTTCTGTGCGCCATCGCACTCCGCTTGTTTCCGTGAACGCCAGGAATAGTGCTCGCGTCAGGTTTGGTGGAGTTATGTTACGTTTGGTTTTGCTAGATTTGTCAAAGCTTGTGTAGGATGGATTTGGCGTATGTGATATACACTGCTGTTCAGAAGGTTTCAGCTTCATATATTTCCCTGCTATACCCTGCTTGGCTTTCGT
>NW_016942296.1:0-2936 GCF_001483705.2 Eufriesea mexicana | reverse complement strand
ATACAATCATTCATAAATACGTACATCCATACATACATCCATACATAAATCCACACATCTATCCATCCATACTTCCATCGAACCATACATCCATCGATCCATACAAGCACCCATCCATACATCCATCTATCCACACATCTATCCATACATACATCCACACATTTATACATCCATACATACATACATACGTACATCCATACTTCCTCACATCCACACATCCATAAATCCGTCCAAACATACAGCCATACATCCATACATATATCCATACGTACATCCACACATCCGTACATACACCCATTCACACTTCCGTACATACGTCCATACATACATCCACACGTACATCCATACATCCGTACATTCATGCATCCGTACATCTGCACAACAATACATCCATCCATCCATATGTCCTGACATGCACACATACATCCATACATCCATACATCCATCCATACAAACATCCACCCAACCATTCATCCATCGATACATACATCCTTCCATCCATACATCCATCCGCCAATCCATCCATCCCGCCATGCATCCATACATATATCAATACATACAACCATACATACACCCATACTTACATCCATACAAACATACAAACATACATCCATGCATACATCCATACATTCATCCATAGAATCATCCATGCATACATCCATGCATACATCCATACATTCAGCCATACAAACATCCATACATACGCCCGTTCTTCTCTCCATCCACACATCCGTTCATCCCCCCACACATCCATACATCCATGCATCCGTACAACCATACCTTCGTACATCCATACATCGATACATGCATACATCCATACATACATAACTCAAATACATCCATACATTAGAACATACATACATACATAAATCAATGCATTCGTACGTCCATCCATCCATGGATCTACCCATCCATACATCCATCCATACATCCGTCCATCCATACTTCCATACATCGTCACACCCATACACCCATAAATCCATGCACCCATACACACATCCATCCATACATACATCCATACATCCGTCCATCCATACTTCCATACATCGTCACACCCATACACCCATAAATCCATGCACCCATACACACATCCATCCATACATACATCCATAGGTGCACCCATACGTACAACCGTACATTCGCCCTTCCGTACACGCATCCATACATCCATGCATCCATCCACCCATCCATAAATCCATCTAACCATACATCCATCCATCCATACATCCGTACATATATACATACATACCTCCATACAACCGTAGATCCGTCCATCCATACCTCCATCCATCCATTCATCCGTCCATCCATACCTCTATCCATCCATACATCCATCTATCGATACTGCCATCCATCCGTACATCCAGCCACCCATACATCCACCCATCCATACATCGATCGTTCCATACATCCATAAATCCATACATCGATTGATCCATACATCCATCCATCCATACAACAACCCACCAATCCATCCATCCATCCATACATCCATACATACTGCAATACATACATCCATACATACACCCATATATTCTTCCATACATACATCCATACATACATCCATCCACCAATCCATTAATCCATCATTACATCCGTACATAAATCGACACATACATCCATCCATCCATACATCCATACATATATAAATCCATACACCCATACATCCATACATCCATCCATACAACCATTCGTCCATAAATCCATCCACACATCCGTCCATCCATACCACAGTCCATCCATTCATCCATCCGTCCATACAACCATTCATCCATTCTTAAATCCATCCATAAGTCCACCTTTCTACACATCCATCCATCCATACATCCACCCATCCAAACATCCATCGAACCATACATCCATCGATCCATACAAGCACCCATCCATACATCCATCGATCCATACATCCATCGATCCATACTTCCATACGTATATACGTCAATCCATACATCCATCTATCGATACTGCCTCATACATCCATACATCCATCCATACATGCATCCATACATACGGCCTTCCATACACGCATCCATACATCCATACACATGTCCGTTCATACATCCTTCCATACATCCATACGTACATCAATACATCCATACATCCATCCATCCACCCATTCATACATCCATCCAGCCATACATACATACATCCACCATCCATATATCCATAAATCCATCCATTCGATATTCCATCCTTCGATACATCCATCCATCCATACGTCCATACATATACACATACATACATCCATACATCCTTACATCCGTCCATCCATACCTCAATCTCTCCATATATCCATTCATCCATTCAGCCATCCACTCATACGTCCACCAATCCATACATCCACCGATCCATACATCCATCCATCTATACATCAATCCACCAATCCATCCATCTATCGATCCATACATCCATACGTCCATACAGCCATCCATCCATACATACACCCATCGGTACTTCCATCCCTCCGTACGCCCATCCATCCATACGTCCACCCATCCATAAATCCATCGATCCATATAGCCATACATATATACATCCACACATCCATACATGCATCCATACATCCATACATGCATACATCCACACATCCATCAATCCATACCTCTATCCATCCATACATGCGCCCATCCATACCTCTATCCATTCATACATACATCTATCGATACTGCCATCCATCCATACATCCATCTATCGATACCGCCATCCATCCATACATCCATCCAACCATAAATCCACCCAGCCATACATCGATCGTTTCATACATCCATAGATCCATACATCGATCCATCCATACATAATCCCTCCAATCGATCCACCCATCCTTACATCCATATATAGAACAATGCATACATCCATACATCCATCCATACGTACATCCATACATACGGCCTTCCAAACACGCATCCACGCATGCATACACATGTCCATTCATACAT
>NW_016942295.1:346-1888 GCF_001483705.2 Eufriesea mexicana | reverse complement strand
ATATCTTTGACTTCCATACTGTACACTATTGTGTCGTAGACTCCTGTGCCCTACTGTGCTCTACTATATTGTGCTCGCTTCGGGGCGCCTGCAGCAGTAGTCGCGGCACAATGTGATGTGCTTTGCTTCGTTCCGTTTGGTCATTCTGGGTCACGTCATGATTGGATGCCTTGGACTTTTGCGCGATTCACTGCAGTGAGGTGGCTTTGTGCGCCCAAGTGTGCCCTGATATATTCTGCTTGGCTCTGTTGACGCCATCTATATTTTCCTCGGCACGATGTGTTGAGTTATGCTACATTTGCTTATGTCACGTTTGACCAGGTTAGGATGGAATATATTGCACTTTTATGTCGTGCACTGCTTTCCGGTTGCTTCTTGCTATCTACTGCTCTCGAAAATGTCCCGCTTGCCACTGGGGTGGCCAGTAAGTGTGGTCTCGGCACGTTAGCTTGAGTTAGGTTTCGTTCCGTTAGGTTAGGTTAGGAACGCTTGGTCAGGATTTCTTTGACTTTTGTCCTATATGCAGCAGCACGGTGGATATCTGCGTTCTACATTGTTCTACTTTACTCTGCTTTTCCCAGGGGAGGCCTCCATTAGTTGTCGTGGCACGTTAGCTTCAGTTAGGTTACGTTAGGCTCGGATAGGCTGGTAAATTTTGGTTAGGATGGCTTTGACTTTCTTGATGGACACTGCTTTTCGGCGGATTTCTGTGATCTATAGGGCTCTATTATATTCTACTTGCCTCCTGTATGCCAGAAGCAGCAGTCGAGGACTGTTGTGATGAGCTATGCTACGTCTGGTTGGGTTAACTTGGGTCAGGCTATGTTGGGATATCTGCGGCTATTGTGCTATTCATTATCATGCGGCAGATCTCTGCGCACTGCTGCTCCCTATTACACGCAGCTTGTCTCTGTGGAGGCCAGCAATGGAGGCCTCGTCATGTTAGGTTGAGTTATGTTGCGCTTGGTTATGTCATGTCTGGTTATGTCAGGATAGGCCACTTTGACTTTTGTGCTGTACGCAGCTCTTCAGCGGATTTGTCGGCTCTAATGTGCTTTAATATGCTCTGCTTCGCTCTACGAAGGCCATCAGTGGAGGTCGCGGCACGTTATGTTGTGATAGACTGCGTTTGGTTAGGTTAGGTTGGGTCAGGTTTGGTAATGATATCCTTGACCTTTATGCTATACACTGCAATGCATTGCGTACCTGCTCTCTACCGTGCTCTGGTATATTCTGCTTGGCTCTTCGGACGCCATCAATATTGGTCTCGGCATGGTAGTTTGAGCCATGCTGCGTTTGCTTATGCCACGTTTGACAAGGATAGGAAAGAATAGATGAAAGTTTTGTGCCATGCACTGCTATTCGGTGGATTCTTGGTGCTTTAATGTGTCCTACTTTGTTCTGGGGTGGCCAGTAAGGGTGGTTTCGGCACGATAGGATGAGATGTGTTTCGTATAGTTAGATTAGGTAAGGATGGCGTGTGTTGGATTTCTTTGACTCTTGGACTGTACACTGCGATTCTGTTCATTTCTGCGCTCCACT
>NW_016942295.1:0-300 GCF_001483705.2 Eufriesea mexicana | reverse complement strand
CGAGCAATAGTGGACGTGGCACGTTAGTTTGTGCCATGTTATGACTGGTTATGTTATGTTTGGCAACGTTTGGCTTGGATGGCTCCGACTTCCGTGCTGTAAAATGTAATTCGGTGGATTTCTGTGATCTCCTGAGCTCGACAACATTCTGCTTGGCTCTGGGGTGGACTGGAGCAGTGGTAGCGGCACGTAACGATGAGCAATGCTACGTTTGACAAGGCTAGGTTATGTCTGGTTTGGTTAGGATATCTAAGGCCTTTGTGCTATCCACTGCAATGCTGTGGATTTCTGCTTTCTCCT
>NW_016942294.1:1373-2075 GCF_001483705.2 Eufriesea mexicana | reverse complement strand
ATTACAATGGCTATGGGACGCCAATAGCTTCTTTCTTCCTTATTTAGGCAAGAAATTAGCTCAACAAGGTATTAGAAGAAAATGTTAATGAAATTTGACTTTCCAGCCGGATTATATAGCATTGCAATGACCATAGCTCGCGAATTAAAGCTTTCCTCCTTATTTATGCAAGAAAGTTAGCTCACCACGATATCGTTTGAAAATGTCAATAAAATTGGATTTTCTAGCCAGTTTCTATAGCACTGCAACGGGTATAGCGCACAAATGGAATCTTTCCTCCTTATTTATTCAAGGAGGTTAGATCACTGCGATATTAGCCGAAAATGTCAATAAAATTAAATTTTCCAGCCAGATTATATAGCACTGCAATGGCAATAGCACGCGCATAGTATGCTTCCTCCTTGTTAATGCAAGAAAGTTAGCTCGCCACAGTATTAGTCGAAAATATCAATCAAACTGAAACTTCCATCCAGATTCTATAGCACTGCGACTGGTATTGCACGCAAATAGAATCTTTCCTCCTTATTTATGCAAGAAAGTTAGCTCGCCACGATAATATTCGTATATGTGAGTAAAGTTGTACTTCCCATACAGATTCCATAGCATTGCAATGGCTATAGCACGCCAATAAAATCTTTCCTTCTTATTTATGCAAGAAAGTTAGCTCACCACGATATTAGTCGAAAATGTCGATAAAAATGA
>NW_016942294.1:975-1236 GCF_001483705.2 Eufriesea mexicana | reverse complement strand
CCAGACAGGTTCTATAGCATTAGAATGGCTATAGCACGTCAATAGAATCTTTCCTCCTTATTTATGCAAGAAAGTCAGCTCACCACGATATTGTCCGAAAATGTCAATAAAATTGAATTGTTTAAAATTGGATTTTCCAGCCAGATTCTGTAGCATTGCAATGGCTATAGGACGCCAATAGTTTCTTCCTTCCTTATTTAGCCAAGAAAGTTAGCTCACCAAGGTATTAGAAGAAGATGTTAATAAAATTTGACTTTCCAG
>NW_016942294.1:0-748 GCF_001483705.2 Eufriesea mexicana | reverse complement strand
ATAAAATTTAATTTTCCAGCATGATTCTATATCACTGCAATGGCTACAGCACGCCAATAGAATCATACCTCCTTATTTACGTAAGAAAGTTAGCTCACCCAGATATTAGTCGAAAATGTCAATAAAATCTTATTTTCCAGCCAGATTATATGCCATCGCAATGGCTAAAGCACGCCAATAGAATCGTTCCTCCTCATATATGCAAGAATGCTAGCTCAACCCGATATTAGTCGAAACTGTCTATATGATTATATTTTCCAGCCAGATACTATTGCACTGCAACGGCTACAGCAGGCCAACCGAATATTTCCTCCTTATTTATGCAAGAAAGTTAACTCACCACGATATTGGGACGGAATGTCAATAAAATTAAATTTTCCAGCCAGATTATACAGCACAGCAATGGCAATAGCACGCCAATGGTGTTCTTCCTCCTTATATATGCATGGAGGTCAGCTCACCACGATATTGTCCGAAAATGTCAATAAAATTGAATTTTCCAGCCATATTATATAGCACTGCAATGGCTATAGCACGCCAATAGTATTCTTCCTCCTTTTATATGCAAGGAGGTCAGCTCACCATTCACCACGATATTGCCCGAAAATGTCAATAAAATTGAATTTTCCAGCCAGATTATACAGCATTGCAATGGCAATAGCACCCCAATAGTATTCTTCCTCCATGTTAATGCAAGAAAGATAGCTAACCACAGTATTAGTCGAAAATATCATTCAAACTGAAACTT
>NW_016942293.1:0-15041 GCF_001483705.2 Eufriesea mexicana | reverse complement strand
CATAAGCGTACAGTAAATAGGTTATTCTAGAACTTCTTCAGAATTTCAGTCATCAGTTAACAAGGTTGTGTATCGTCTACATTACTGTGTTGATGACTGTAATCAGGAATGTGTCCGAAATTTTAACCTCGAGCATCAGTCCAACCGCATTTTGTCGTTCTAGCGTTGTTATAGGATCTATATCATGATTGAACAGATTTATCCATGTGCTACGGTGCTATATTGATGGGTGTAACATGTATCGTACCGTCAGCGGGTAATATCTGAATCCGTAACCGTAATATGTATTGATTATTGCAGTATTCCTTTAGAATTTACATCTTCGGTAGGCACAGTATACCAAGGCCTACAGTACTGTGGTAATGGCTGTACTAGGTACTCTGTTCCCAATAGTCAATGTAGCGAGGGGCGTTGGACCTGTATTATGTCATTCTAGACCTTGCATAAGATAAATATCTTCGTTGCGCAGTCTAATCCAAGGACTGCACTGCTATATTGCTGTATGTACTTTGCACCGCGCTGCCAGTTTTATATATTCCTTGCTATAACCTTAGCGTACACTGATCATCCTAGAATTGCTTTGGTATTTGCTTCATCTATGAACAAATGATCGAACGTCAGCAGAATTCTGATGAGGACTGCAGTCAATTAAGTGTTACAAATTATCAGTGCCTTGAGAAAAAGTGGAAACTCACTCTGACATTCAACAATTGTTATGGAATTTAAATCAACATTAAGCAGTTTATTCCAACGGCTACAGTACCATATAGGTGGATGAAATGCGTATCGTACTCTCATTTGTATATATCTGTAGACATAGCCGTACCATATATTGTTTATTCGAAAATTTCTTCGGCGTTCGAGTCATCAGTGAACAAAGTAAACCAACGGCAGTAGAGCTGGGATTATTGCACCACTCAGTAATTTATTGCCAATTGCAAATATCGCGGGGTATAGTGAACCTTCATCTCTTATGTCACATTTGCTGTAGAATATACATCCTCAGTGCTCCATTTAATGCAACGGCAAACGTGCTCTGTTGTTAGATGTACTAGCTACCGTACTGTCAATTGTAAATTTCGCTGGCCGTAACCCTAGTATATATTCGGTAATCTAGTATAACTTCTGAATTTACATCATCAGCGAACATAGTAGTCCATCTTCTACATAACAGTGTAGATGGCGTCTCTCTGGAATGTGTTTTGAAATTTTAATATCTCCATGACTAGTGGATCCGTATTTTGTTGTTCTAGCATTGTTACAGAATTTATATGATGATTGATCAGGCTTATCTATCGGTTACGCTGCAATATTGGTGGATGTAGTATGCACCGTACTGTCAGGAGGTAATTTGTCAAGACGTAACTGTAGTATGCACTACTTATTGCTGTATTGCTTTGGAATCTACATCTTCCGTGAACAAAGTAGTCGAACAATTACAGTACAGTGATGATGGCTGTACTCAGTGCTGTGTTCTCAACTGTTAATGTAGCGATAATAATGGACCTGCATTATGCCATCCTAGAATTGTTATAAGTTCGTTATCTTCGCCGATCAATCTAATGCAATGGCTACAGTGCTGTATTGGTAGATGTACTAAGCACCGTGCTACCAAATTTAATTATCCCTGGATGCAACCGTACTATATAGTGATTACCCTAGAATTACTTTGGTATTTGCATCATCTGTGAACAAAAGATCCATCATTAAGTGCACTGTGATGAGGGCTGCAGTCAGTAATGTGTTATTCACTGTTAATATCTTGAGGGATGGTGGTCCTGTATTTTGTCATTCGAGAATTGTTGTAGAATTTAAATCATCATTTAGCCGTCTAATTCAATGGCTACTACGCTACGCTGGTGGATGTAGTAAGTATCGTACCGTCATTTGTAAATATTTGAAGCCACAGCGGTACCATACGTTGATTATTCCAAAATTTCTTTGGAATTTACAACATTAGGGGACAAAGTAGTCCAACGGCTAAAGTAATGTTATGATGCCTGTACTCATTTCTGTGCTCTCAATTGTTGATATGGCGAGGGATAATGGACCGCTTTTATGTCATTCTAGAATTGCCATTAAATCGATATCATCGTTGAGGAATCCAATCCAACGTCTACAGAGCTATATTGGTGGACGTACTAAGCACCGCACAGTCAGCAATAGATTTCCCTAGCTATAACCATACTGCAAACTGATTTTCCTATAGTTGCTTGTATGTTTCTGTCACCTGTGTAAAAATGGTTTAATCCAACGGCTACACTGCAATTTGATGAATTACTACGTAGGGTGCCGTCAATTGTAGATATCACTGGGCATAAGCGTTCGACACGTAGGTTATTCTGGAATTGCATTCGCATTTTGGTCGTCAGGGATCAAAGTATACCTTGGCCACATTAGTGTGATGATGCCTTTATTGTGTACTGTGTTGTCAATTGTCATTGCTTCGAGGAATAGTGGATATGGAGTTTGTCATTCTAGAACTGTTATAGAATTCTTATCATCATTCAACAGGTTACACCAACGTTTACAGCACTGCGTTGATCGCTATACTTAGTACGGAGTTGTCAACTTGTAGTATCTCGAGGGCAATGGATCTGTCGCTTCTTATTCCAGAAATGCTATAGAATATAAATAATCAGTGAACTGATTAATACAACGGCAACAGTGCTCAGTTGGTTGTTCTGCTTATTACCATACTATCAGTTGAATATGTCCCTAGACATTAACGTCCTATACATAGGCCATTTCGGACTTGAACTGAAGTTTTCGTCATCAGTGGGCAAAGTAATCCAACGTCTACGGTACTGCGACGATATATGATATTAGTACCGTTTTGTCAATTGCTAATATTTTGTTGGATACTGGATCTGTGCTTTGACATCCTAGAATTGTTCAAGAACCTAATTCAGCATTGGACAGATTTGTCCAACGTCTACACTGCTCTGTTATTTGTATCAATTAGTACCGTACTGCGAAATATGAATACCTCTAGCCATGAACGCACTATACGTTGAATATCCTTGAATTGCTCTGGAAAATATATCATCATTGGACAAATTAATACAAAGGCCAAGATACCGTGATGATCGATGTACTCAGTGCAGTGTCGTTAATTGCTTGTGTCTCAGGCGATAATGGGCATTAAATCTCCACTATAGAATTGCTGTAGGTTACACGTGTTCAGAGAACATACTAGCACAACGGTAACAGTTCTCTGTAGGTAGATGTACTAATTACCGTACTGTCAACTGTAAATGTCGCTGGCCATAACCGTATGATACATTGGTTATTCTGGAATCGCTTTGGAATTTACATTGTCAGTGAACAATGTAATCCAACGGCTACGAAACTGTAATGATGGCAGTACTAAGCACTCTGTCCTCATACGTAAATATCTCAAGGACCAGTGTAGATTAATCCAGCGGCTACAGAGCTATATTAGTGGATGTAATAAGTACCGTCCCGTCAATTGGAAATATCTTAGGACGTAGGCGTAGTATACACAGACAATTCTAGAACTTCCGTTCTATTTATATCACCGCTGGGCAAACAAATCCAACGGCAACAGTACTGTGATAATGGCTGTGCTCTGTACTCTGCTGTCCAATGCCCATACCTCGCGTGATAATGGATCTGTATTCTGTCATTCTAGGACTGTTATGTAATATAAATCATCATTGAACATATTAATCCGAAGGCTACAGTAGTCTGTTAATGGTATTCCTAATTACCGTACTGTCAATTGTGAATATCTCGAGCCACGACCGTACTACACATTGATTATTCCAGAATTTCTCTGGTACATACATCATCAGTCAGCAAGGGTACTCGACGGCTACAATATTGCGATGACAACTGTACACAGTCCTGCGTCGTCAATTTTTAATTTCACGAGTAATAATTCATTTGCGTTCATCGTTCCAGAAATGCAGTGTAATATACACTATCAGTGAAAGGATTAATCCAACTGCAACGGTGAATCGAAGGAAGTTGCACTAAATGACGAACTATCAATTATTTGTATCACCAGGCATAGCCACACTATACATAGATTATTCTAGAATCACTTTCGTATCTGCTTCATCAGTGAACAAAGTATTCCAGCGGCTATATTGCTGTGATGGTGGCTGTACTCAGTACAGCGTGGTCAGTCGTTACCTCCTCAATGGTCAGTGGATATGTATCTTGTCGTTCTAGGATTGTTACAGAGCTTAAAGCGCCACTGAACACATTAATCGAGTGGCTACTATGACCTACTGGTGCATGTAGTATGTAGCGTACAGTCAATTGGAAATTTCTCAAGGCAACCGTAATTTACATAGACTACACCAGAATTTCTGCGGTACTTATATCAGCAGTGAGCAAAATTATTCAAGTCCTGCAATATTGGTGTGATGGCTGTACTCAGGACTGCGTTGTCATTTGTTAGCATCACGAGGTATAAATGATCTGCGTTTCTCGGTGTAGAAATTCTGTGGATTCTGCAGCATCAGTGAACACATTATTCCAACGGCAACTGTGATATGTTGGAAAATGTACCGAGTGCCGTACTGGCAATTGTAAATTCCACTAGCCATAGGCGCATTATACATAGGCTATTCCAGAATCACCTTCGAACTTACAGTATAGGTGGACAGAGTAGCATTTCGGCCACGTAACGGTGATGGTCGCTGTCATGTGTATTATGTTGTAAATTGCTAACATCTCCAGGGTTGGTGGAACTATATTTTCACAATCTAGAGTTGTTATATAGTTTAAAGCATCATTGAACACAGCAATCCCACGGCTACTGTGCTATATTGGTGGATTTAATATGTACCGTACCGTAATTGCATATATCTGGAGACAAACGTGATATACATTGACTATTCTAGAATTGCTTTGAAATATACATCAGCTGTGAACAAAGTTATTCAGGGTTACAATACTGTGACGATGCCTGTACTCTGTTCTTTGATGTCATTTGTTGTTATGTAAAGCGATAATGGATATGCATTCCCTGTTCCAGAACTGCTGTATATGCCATCAGTGAACGCATCAATCCAACGGCAATAGTAAACTTTTGCAAGAGGAACTAAATGCCGTAATTTCTGTAGTAAATATCACTGGCCATAACATCATTATGCAAAGGTTACTCTAGAAGATCATTCAAATTTACATCGTCAGCGGACAAGGTGGTCCAGCTGCTACATTGCTGGAAAGGTGAGTGCACTCAGTACTGTGTTGTCAATTGCTAATTTCTCCAGAAATGGTGGGCATGTGTTTTGTCATTCTAGGATTGTTATGGAACTTGGATCTACATTGAACTGCTAATTCATCTGCAAATGTGATCTGTTGGTATATGTACTGAATGCAGTAATGTCAACAGTAAATTTCACAAGACTTGACCGCACTATACATAGGTTATCCTAAAAGCGCCTTCGAATTTACATTACCAACGAATAAAATGGCCCAGCATCTACACTGCTGTGAAAGTGGCTGTACTCAGTACTGTGCCATCTATTGTTAATAACTCAAGGAATAGTGGGTCTGCATTTTGTCATCCTAGTTATGTGATAAATTTTATATAATCACTTATCAGTTTAATTCAATTACAACAGTTTATATTGGTGGTTGTAATATGTACTATGCTATCCATTGGAATTCACTTAAGTCCTAACCGTAGTATACGACGATTACGACGGAAAGGCCTTGAAATTTTCTTCATCAGTGAACAGAGTTACCTAACGGGTTGGATACTGTGATGATGGCTGAACTGAGTGCTGTGGTGTCATTTGCTTATATCTCGGGGGATAATGCATCTGCGTTTCTCTCTCTAGAATGGGGGTGGTGTATACACTATCAGCGAACATATTAATCGTACGGCAACATTGGTATGCTGGAGGATGTGGTAAATACTGTATTGTCAATTGCAAATGAAACTAACCGTGACCGCACAACATATAGGTTATACAAGAATCGCGTCCGAATTTACATCATCAATGAACAAAATGGTCAATCGTCAAAATTACGGTGATGGTGGCCTTACTCAGTACAGTGTTGTAACTTGCTAATGACTTCAGGAATAGTGGACAGGCATGTTGTAATTCTAGAAATTTCATAGATTTTAAATCACCATTAAAGAGTCCAATTCAACTCATACAATGCTATATCGGCAGATGTATTACGCACGATACTGTCAATTGGAAATACAATGTCTAAAGCCCTAACCGTAATGTGCAATGGTTATGACGGAATTGCTTTTGAATTTTCATAATCAGTGAACAAAGCTCTTCAGTGGCTAGAATGCTGTGATGTAGGCAGTACCCAGTACAGCGCTGTCCTTTTTTAATTTTCTGTGCGATAATGCATCTGCTTCTGTCGATCTAGGATTGCCGTGGTAAATACACTATCAGTGGACAGGTTAATCCAACGGAAAATTGGACCTATTGGAAGACATACAAAATGCCGCACAGCCAACTGATATGTCACACTCTATAACCACACTATACATAGGTTATTCTCGTATCACACTCGAATTTACACCAGCAGTGAACAAAGTTTTGCAGCGGGTACATTACCGTGATGATAGCCGTACTCAGTATTGTGTTGTCAATTGCGAATTACTCAAGGAGTAGTGGACCCGCATTTTGTCAATATAGAAATGTTATCGATTATAAATCGCAATTGCAAAATTTTATTCAACTGCTACAGTGCTATATTGGAGGATGTATTATGTACCATACTGATAATTGTCAATAATTAAAGCCATAACCGTAATATGTAATGATTATGCCAGAATTGCTATGTAATTTTCATTATGATTGGACAAAGCTATTGAACGACAAGAATACTGTGATGGAGGCGGTACTCAGAACTGTGTTGTGATTTTCTAATTACTCGAGGGATAATGGATATGCATTTCTCGTTCCAAAATTGTTGTGGAGTATACACCGTCAGTGGAAAGATTAATCAAACGGCAACAGTGATCTGTTAGTGGCTCAACTACGAACTGTACCCTCAACTGTAAGTGTCTATATCCTCAAACGTAGTGTGCATTCGTTACCTTAGAATAGCCTCGGTACTTCCATCAGCAGTGAAGAAAGCAGTGCAAGGTATAAAATAATGCGATGACGGCTGTACTCAGATTTATGTTGTCAGCTTCTTATACCTCGAGGGATAATGCATGTCTGTTTTGTCATTCCAGAAGTGTCATAACATGTACATTATTATAGAACAGATGAATGCAGCGGCTGCTGTGCTCTGCTGGTGGAAGCACTGAGTACTTTGCAGACAATTGGAAATATCTCTGGACAGAGCATTACAAAGCGTTTATTACTAAAGAATTGCATTGGAATTTACATCAGCAGTGAACAAAGTAGTGGATTGGACACATTACTGTGACGATGGCAGTACTCAGTACTGTATTGTCTGTTATATATACCTCGAGGGATAATGGATTTACTCTTTTTGTTCTAGAAACGCTGCAGCGTATGCATCCTCTGTGAACAGGTTAATCCAACTGCTACACTGCTCTGCTGGTTGATGTACTAAGTACCGTAAAGTCCTCTCTAATTATCTCTAGCCATAACCGTGTCGTACACTGATAATTCCAGAAATGCTTTGGAATATATCTCACCGATGGACACACTTATTCATCGGCGACGGTACTGTGACGAAGGCTGTACTCTGTACTGCGTTGACAATTGCTAACTTCTTGAGGGTAATTAATATGATCGCAGTCGTTCTAGAATTGCAATGGAATCTAAATGATCATTCCGCATGTTAATCCAGCGGCTACAGTGCTCTGTTGGTGGCTGTACTAAGCACCGTAATGACAATTGTAATTATCCCTAGCCATAACAAATCCATACACTGAATAGTCAAGAATTTCTTTGGAATTTACAGCAGCACAGTACTGCAACCGTTGCATCACTTTGTTCGCTGATGATGCGAGTTGCAAAGCAACTTTAAAATAATCAATGCATATTATGGTTGTGACTATAGATATTTACAATTGACAATACGGTACTTACAACATCCACCAGCAGAGCAGTGTAGCCGTTGGAATAGTGTGTTCAATGATGATATATGTACATCAGCAATTCTAGAATGAAAAAGGTCATATCTGCTGTCCCTGGAACACAAACAATTGAAAACACAGTACTGAACACAGACGTAGCCACTGTGCTGTAGGCGATGAGTCATTTGTTCACTGATAAGGTAATTTCAAAATAAAATCTAGGGTAGTATGTGTATAGTACGGTAACTAGAGATGCTCACAATTGTCAGTACGGTGCTTAGCACATCCAAAAAACAGAGAACTGTTGCCGTTGGAATAATCTGATCACTTATGGTTTAAGTCCCCTAGAAGCAGTAGAGTGACAAAGCACTGATATATTTTCTCTAGTCATATCAGCGACTGACAACGCAGTAGAGAGTACAGCCATGATAACAGTAATATAGCCGCCGGAATACTTTGCCCGCTGATGACGTTTATTCCAAAGTAATTCTAGAATAATGTATGTATAGTAAGGTTATGACTTGTGATATTTAAAATTAACATTATGGCACGTAGTACTTCTACCAACAGAGCACATTTGCAGCTCGATCTACCAGGCCACTGACGATACATATCCTACAACATTTCTACAATGAAAAATGGAGATACATTGGCATTCGAGATATTAGCGATTGAAAACGTAGTACTGAGTACAGTCATCACAACAGAAAGGTAAGCGTCGTATCAATCTGTTCACTGATTGTGTAAATCTAAAGCAATTCAACAGTAATCAACAAATACTATGGTTCTGGCTAGAGATATTACCAATTTTCAGTGCGGTACGTCGTACATCTACCTACAGAGCACTTCACCCATTTGATTAATTTGTTCAATTATGATTCAGATTCTATAACAATTATAGAATCACACAGGACAGATACATTATACATAGCGATATTAGTAATTCATAACAACTTACCGAGAACAGCTATCATCACAGTAATGTAGCCGTTGGAATACTTTGTTCTCTGACGATATATATAATAAAGTCATTCTAGAATTACCTATGCATAACACTGTTATTTCTAGTGACATTTACAATTGACAGTACGGCAGTTAGAACCTTTACCAACGGAGCACGTATTCCGTTGGGTTAATCTGCGAACTGATGATGTATACTTTCCAGCATTACCGGAATGCAAAATGAAGAGCAATTATCGTTCGAGACACTAGCATTTGCCAACGCAGTCCTGAGTACAGCCATTATAACAGTATTGTAGCCTTTGTATTAATATGTTCATCGATGATATAATTCTGCAGAAATTCTAGGATAGACAATGAATGATATTGCATCGGCTAGAGACATTTACGGTTGACAGCACGTTGTTGCGGACACCTACCAAAAGACAACTGTAGCAATTGAAATAACCTGCTCAAAGATGATGTAGGTTCTACAACCATTGCAGGATGACAATATAAGGATCCGTTATACATAGCGATATTGAAAATTGACAACACTGTGTTGAATACAGCCGTGACCACTGTGCTGTTGACGTTGGATCATTTGTCCGCTGATGATGTAGATACCAATGCAACTCGAGAATAATCGATGCATAGAACGGGTATGGCTAGAGATATTTACAAACGACAGTCCGTTACTCAGTACGTCCAGCAAGAGAGCACTGTTGCCGTTGGAATAGTATGTTCATTGATGACTCATATTCCCAAGCAATTCTAGAATATACATTGCATTATACAATGATCTCTATTGACGGGAAGTACCGACAGAACGGTACTCAGCACAACAGTCAAGAGATCACTATTGCCGTTGGATTTGTCTGATCACCAGTTATTTATATACTTCAGCAATGCTAGAATGAAAAACGCAGGTCCATATTGTCTCGAGACCTTAACAATTGACTGCACAATTCAGAGCACGGCCATCATCACACTACATTAGCCTTTGGAATAATTTGTTCATGGCTGTATTATATTCCAAATCCATAGTAATATATTCATTGCACTTTACGTTTACTATAGAAATGGCTGCGATTGACTGCACGGTACTCAGTACATCAATCATGAGAGCACTACTGCCGATGTATTAGTCTGCTCACTGATGATCTATATCCTACAGCAATTCTAGAATGAAAAATGTAGCTCCATATTGTCTCGAGACATTAGCATATGACGACACAATACTGAGTACAGCCATAACCACAGCACTGTAGCCGTTGGACTGCTCTGTGCACTGGTGTAAATTCCAAAGGAATTCTAGGATGAAAGTACACAGATCCTTCATCACTCCGCATACCAAAAATTGGCAACACATTACTGCATTCAGCCGCCATCACAGTACTGTAGCCGGTGGAATAATATGTGCATTGATGACTTAATTTCCAAAGCCACCCTAGAAAAATGAATGCACACCACGGTTATGCCTGGAGAAATTTTCAAATGACATCACGGTACGTTGTACATGTACAAATAGATGTAGGCAGACGTTGGACTAATATGCTCACTGACGATGAATATTTAACTGCAATTTTAGAATGGCAAGAGACAGATTAATTATTCATCAGGAAACTAGTAGCTGACAACACAGCACAGAGTAGGGCCGTCATCGCGGCACTGCTGCTGACGGTTTAATTGGAACAATGATAAATTTATTTCCAAAGGCATTCTATAATAATCAATGTATTTCACGGGTGTGGCCAGGGATATGTGCAACTGTCGTCATAGTGCTTAGTATATCCACCAGCAGAGCACTTCAGCCACAGGATTAATCTGTTCAATGATTATTTTGTGTATTATAGCACTTGTGGAATGACAAAAGGTAGATCAACTATCCCTCGAAATATTAATAATTGACAACACATTGCTGAGGTCAGGCATTGCCACTGCGCTGTAGACGTTGGACTGCTCTGCTCACTGATGTAAACCCCAAAGCAATTCCAGAGTGACAACAAACAGGTCCATCATCCCTCGACATATTAACAACTGACAACAGAATACCGATTGCAGCCATCGTCTCGGTCCTGTAGCCGTTACATTAGCTTGCTTATTGATGATTTAACTTCCGCTGCCTTCGTGGAGTAATCAATTAATTTTTCGGTTCTGGCTAGAGGTATTCACAACTGATATTACGGTACTTTGTACACCCATGAGCACAGCTCTATAGACTACGGATTAATCTGTTCAATGATGACTTGACTCATATAGCAATTCTACAACTACAAAGGGCAGATCCATTGACCCTAGGGCGATTGACAATTGAAAGCAAAGCAGTGAGCACAGCCACAATGACAACACTGTAGCCGTTGGACTACGTTGTTCACGGATGTAAATTCCAAAGCAATCCTTGACTGACTATACACAGGTCCACCGTCCCTCGATTGTTCCAGAGACATTCTAGAAAAATGAATATATAGTATCGTTATGTCTAGAGATATTTGCAACTGACATTACGGTGCTCAGTATATCCACCAGATGAGCACTCTAGCCTTTGAAATGATCTGGAAAATAGTGATTTTGGTTCTATAACAATTCTAGAATGACAAAGGACAGATCCACCTTCTCTCGAGATATTAACAATCGACAGAACTCTACAGAGTACAGCAATCATCACATCACTGTAGCCGTTGTACTACTTTGTTCACTGATGTAAATTAAATAGCTATTCTTGCATGACAATACACGGAAACATCATCCCGCGACACATTCACAATAGACAGCTCAATACTGAGTACATCCATCATCACTTTACTGCAGCTGTTGGTTTATATTGTTCATAGGTGATTTATATACCTGAGCAAATCTAAATTAATCAATGATTCTTGCGGTAATGTATAGTGACGTTTACATCCGACATTACGTTATTTTATACATACACCGTCTGAGCATTGTAGCCATTGAATTAATGTGATCGATGATGATTTATATTCAGCAGCACATCTAGGAAGACAAAGGAATTCTCCATTAGTCCTCGAGATATAAGCAATCAACAACACTGTACTGAGTGTAGCCATCATCACAGTAATGTAGCAGTTGGAATAAATCGTACCTTGATGTTTTAAATTACAATGCAATGATGTAGAAATTAATGTACATTGCGTTTATGGCTAGAAATGCTTTCAGCTAACAGTGTGGTACCCAGTACGTCCACGTAAAGAGCCCTCTTGTAGATGGAAATGTCTGTCCACTGATGATACGAATTCTACTGCTATTCTAGAATGACAGAAGGCAAATCATTTCTCCCTCTGGAAATTAGCAATTGACAACACAGTACAAAGTCAAGCAATCACCACAGCACTGTAGCCGTTGGATTAACTAGTCCCTTGACGATATAGGTTTCGCATCCATTCTAGAGTAATCAATGTGTAGTACCGTTATGGCTAGAGGTAACTGCAACTGACATTACAGAGCTTTGCATATCAGCCAGGTGTGTACTCAAGCCTTTGGAAAAATCTTTAAAGTCATGATTTAGATTTTATAGCAATTCGGAGATGACAAACGACAAATCACTTGTCCCTGGAAATATTCGCACGTGACATCGCAGTTCTGAGTACAGCATTCATCTAATTAATGCAGCCGTTGATTTAATTTGTCCATTGATGATTAAGATACTTATGCCATTCTAGAATGGTCAACGTAAGGTACGGTTGTGGCTAGAGGTGTTTACAATTGACACTGCCATACCAAGTACATCTATCAAGAGAGCAGGATTGCTGCTGGATTAGGGTGCTCACCAGTGATTTATGAACTACAGCAATTCTGGAGTGAACAACGTAGGTCCATAATCCCTCGAGATATTAAAAATTGACAACGCAGTTCTGAGTACAGGAATCATCACAGTAATGTAACCGTTGAATAGCTATGTACATCGATGACGTAAGTTACACGGCCGTTCTAGAATGATCAATGTGTAGTACGATTATAGATGGTTATATTTACAATTGAGAGCACAGAACTCTGTTCATCCACGAAAAGAGCACTGTTGCCGATGGAATAACCTGGCAACTGATGATTTAAGTCCCACTGCTATTCTAGAGTGACGAAAGACAGATCGCTTTTCCATCGAGTTCTTGCCAATTCCAACACAGTACTGAGTACAGCCGTCATCGCAGCACTGCACCCGTTGTTCTATACTGCTCACTGATGTAAATTCGAAGGAATTTCTGGAATGACAGTCCACAGATCCATTATCCCTCGATATATTAACAATCGAGAGTACAGTACTGAGTTCAGCCATCGTCACTGTACTGCAGCCGATGGATTAACATGTCCACTGATGGTGAGAGTTCTAGAGCAATTATAGAATAATCCATGTATGGTAGTGTTATGGCGAGAGATACTTACGACAGCCAGAACGGTACTTGGTACATACTCAAATAGTGCTCGATAGCGGTTGGAGTAGAATGCTAACTGATGACTTCCATTTTGACGTAGTGCTAGAAGGACAAAGCACTGTTCCTTCATCCCTCGGAAATTGTCAATTGACAACGAAGTAGAAAGTGCAGCAATCATCACGGTACTGTAACCGTTGTATTACTTTGTCCATTGATCACCTATATTCCGCAGCCATTCTAGAGTAGTCAATGTATAGTACCGTTATGGTTACAGATATTTGCAACTCTCTCTACAGTGATAAGTACAGCCATCACCGCAGCACTGTAGCCGCTGTAATACATTGATCAGTTAGGTAAGCTCCAAAGCAATTCCAATATTACAATACGCAGATACATCATCCGTCGTCATATTAACAACTGACAGCACAGTACTGGTACAGCCATCATCACGGTACGGTAGCCGTTGGATTACTTTCTCCATTAGTGATTTGAATTCACCAGCCGCTCTTGAATAATCAATGTATAGACAGGTTATGACTAGAGACATTTGCAACTGATATTACGGTGCGTATGGCAACAATCAGCAGAGCACTGCGGCCACTGGATTAATGTGTTCAACGATGATCTATATTCCAGAGTAATTCTAGAATGACAAAAGGCAGACCCATTAAACGTCGAGATATGAAAAATTTACAGCGCATTATTTGGTGCAGCCATCATTACTGCACCATAGCCGTTTGATTTATTTGATCATTTATGAAATAAATTTCACAGTCAATCTAGAATTGTCAATGTATATTACTAATTTCGCTAGAGATATTTACAACTGACAGTACGGAGAGCCGCACTTCCATCAACAGGGCACAGTTTACGTTGGATAAGTCTGTTCACGGGTTATTTATATTCTACAGCAACTCTAGAATGAAAAATGCAGATCCAGTATACCACGAGGTATTAAAAACTGACAACACAATGTTGAGTACTACCATCGTTAAGGTACAGTAGACGTTGGATTAACTTCCTCATTGAAGATACAAATTCCGCAGCCATTCTAGAATAATCTATGTACAGTGAGGCTGTGGCTAGTGATATTTACAATTGACGGTACGGTACTCAGTACATCCATCAAAACAGCACAGTGTCCGTTAGTCTAAGCTCTTCAGTGACTATTTATATTCAACTGCAATTCTAGAATGGCAAAGAACTGGCCCACAATCGCCCGAGACATTAAAAATAGACGAAACAGCACTGAGTACAGCCATCATCTCAGTACCTTAGAGTTTGGGCAAATTTGTTCACGTACAACTTAAGTTTAACGGCAATTCCAGAGTGATCAATGTATGGTACGGTTATGGCAACATATATTTACAATCGACGACAGGGTACTTAGTACGTCCGCCGATAGAGCAGTATAGCCATTGACTGCAGCCGTTCAATGATGAAGTATGTCCAACAGCAACTCTAGAATGATAAAAAAACTGACCCGTTATTGCTCGAGATATTTACAATTGATGTCACAATTCTGAGTGCAGCCATCGCCACAGTACTATAGACGTTGGACTAATTCGTTGGTCTGATAACGTAAATTTAACAGCATCTCAAGAATGATCAATGTATAGTACGGTTATGGCCACAGATATTTAAAATTGACAAGTATTGTGCGCGTTACCGGGGCCCGCCAACTGGCGACCGCGCCGTGCCTCGAGCTA
>NW_016942292.1:0-529 GCF_001483705.2 Eufriesea mexicana | reverse complement strand
TGTGTTCTACTTGGCTCTGTGGAGGCTAGTCATACTGGTCTCGGGACGTTTGGTTGAGATAAGCTGCTTTCGGTTATTTACGTATGGTTCTGTTCGGATAGGGTAACTTCGACTGTTGCGTTATGCACTGCGATTCTATGGATCCCTGAGCTCTGCCCTCCTTTAATATATTCTACTTAGCCGCGTGGAAGGCAGCAATAGTGGTCTCGGCACGTAATGATGGGCTAGGTTACGTTCGGTTACGGCACGTTTGGTCAGGTTAGGACACGATAGTTCTGACTTTTGCGCTGTGCACTGCTGTACGCTAGATTTCTGCGTTCTACTGTGCTCTAGTATGTTCTACTTCGACCTGGGGAGGCCAGTAATGTTGTACGCGGCATGTTTGGCTGTGTCAGGTTACGTTGTGTTTGGTTAGGTTAGCTTGAGTTTGGTTATGGTGGTTTTGACGTTTGCGCTTTACACTCCAATTCGGTGGACTTCTACGCCCTACTGTAATCTAGTACATCCTGCGTGGCACTGGGGAGGCTGG
>NW_016942291.1:0-572 GCF_001483705.2 Eufriesea mexicana | reverse complement strand
AATCGAAACTGCCAGGCACATTCCATATCATTGCGATGGTTATAGCAGTCCAAAAGGATCCTTACTCCTTACTTATGCGATGAAGTTAGCTCACCACAATATTATTCGAAAATGACAATAAAATAGAACTTTCCAGCAAGATTCTATAGCATTGCAATAGTTATAGCACGCCAATAGAATCTTTCCGTCTTGTTTATGCAAGAAAGTTAGCTTACCATGATATTAGTCGGAAATGTCAATAAAATTGAACTTTCCAGCCAGATTCTAAAGCATTGCAATGGTTATAGCTGGCCAATATAATCTTTGCTCCTTGTTTATGCAAGAAAGTTAGCTCACCACGATATTAGTCGAAAACGTCAATGGAATTGTATTTTCCATCCAGATTCTATAGCATTGCAATGGCAATAGTATGCCAAAAGTATCTTTGCTCCTTATTTATGCAAGAAAGATAACTCACCACTATATTAGTCGAGAATGTCAATACAATTGAATTTTCCATTCAGATTCGCTAGCATTGCAGTGGCTATAGCTCGCCAATAGAATCTTTCTTCCATGTTTATTCAGGAAAGCTA